>NC_133202.1:30863844-30935246 GCF_958299795.1 Porites lutea
TTCCTTGCGGAATCTGGTTAATACCCCCTATGAGAGAGTTCAGCTGGTCTGGTCCTTCTAAAAGGTTCTTGTTTAAGGACTGGCTGTTGTAAAGGGCGCTACAATCGAAGACTACACGTACTTGATCGGGTTTCTTGGGATGGTACACGTCAAAATGTGGGAGGTACCACACTTTACCAGGCGTTGGCGTCAGGCGTTGTCTGGGACACGACTTGCGTGTTGACGTTCTAATATCTTCTGCATAAAGGCGATGTAATTCTCTCTTGCTCTCTCGTCTTTACATAACTTTCTTTTCAGCGAAAGAAGTCTTCTTAGGCACTGTTTTCATTTATCTGGAAGGTTGACTTCATCTGTCTTGAACGGAAGTGGTGCCTCCCAATTTCCTAATTGATTCTTGTACATTTCTGCAGTCATAATTTGGAAGAAACGTTTGTCTTCAGTCGACTCAACTTGCTCGTTCGCACAAATTTTGCGAGAGTAATTCAGTTCACTATAGTCCAGTTCCATCATCTCTCGAATTATTTGGGGGCTGGTGACATCCTTCGACCGCAGCTTATTGACGAGAACGGCTACAGAATCTTGCTGATGGAGAGGATTAGAGGCTTGAGGGACTTTCAGAATACACGAGTGCGGTAGTTCTTCTCTTTTAACGGTAACGCGATTGACTGATAAGCTACTAAATTCTTGGGATTTCGCTTTATCCAAGCAGACAGGACCGATGGTTGTCCATCCAAATTTGTATTTCTCTGCCCAAGGCTCGTCTGCTTCGCCATAAATAACTTTCAGGGGTTGGAAGACGGTAGGTACATTTCTTCCAATGAGCATGCCGATGTCTATGTCAGACCTGTAATGTATCTCATCGGCAACATCCTTCAAGTGATCCCACCGTCTCACTATGTCAGGAGTGACAATGCCGCTGTGTGTTGCTGGGATCTTCGGTTGAGCATAGGCATAAGGAACTTTAACGGGTGAATATTCGCCGTTAATATCTTGGATTTAAAGGCCGGGGACTCTTCGAATTCTGACAGTGTTGGTGCCCACAATCGTGTTTACTTGAAGGTTAACTTCTGCGCCACTTAGATTTAATTTGCTTTGGAGAGCATCTGTAATGAACACTTCTGTTGATTGGTCCTCCAGGACAGCGTACGTTAAGGTTTCGTTAAGAGGGTCTGACTGGTCCGATACTTTCAACAAAATAATCCTAGCACAGGAACGACGGGGTCCGTCTTTGCACACTCGAGTACAGGCGGATGAAGCTTGGCTGGAGTTGTTTTCTGCCCTCGACGGGTCGTGAACGGCTGTGACATGACTCCTTCCGCATATTTTGCATTGAGGGCGACTTTTATCACAATGTTTGGTGATGTGCTTGTTTGAGCTTGCGCAGTTAAAGCAGAATCCTTTTTAAACAGGAAGTCTTTTCGCTCACTGAAATCGAGCTCGCGAAATTTCTGACAATTTCAAGATCATGAGACTTAGTTCTGTGATAGGGGCAGAATGCTGTTATGACAGTTGAAGCTGTACCAAGGCTATCAGGAGTGGCTGTTGACTTAGAGTCTTTTGAGATACTCTTTGTTGGGCTACGTTCTCCGTCAGGTGAAGACTGAGTTGCTAGAGCTGTAATTTGCGAGCCTTGTCCTGTGGAGGTCTGTGATCCTCTGCGGGAATTAGTTGACTGGTTGGAAGCAGCTCTCTGGTTAATGCTCCCAAGTGATGCTTGCGAGATTTGGGGAATGTTCATTCGCTCGGCGTGAAAGTTGACTTTCTTTACAAACTCGGAAAAGGATGGAAAGACACTGTGAACATCTGTTTGCTGTAACCTCTGAACTTTAGTTGACCACTTGGTTTTAAACCAGCCTGGAAGTTTTTCTATAAGACTCTGAAGTTTCGATGAAAAGTCAAAGATCTTTAGACTTGGTATGTGATCTCTCGCTATCTCCACTTGTTGCAGAAAGTCACTGAACTCTTGTATTCCCTTTGCATCACTGTTCCCAATTTTGGGCCAATTCGTGAGCCTTTTCTCAAAGTCAGCACTTAGAATTGCGGAATTTCCAAAACGGTATTTCAATCTTTTTCTCGATTCTTTGTAGGCCTTTTCAGGGTCGTCAGTCATGAATTGAAGCTGTTCAACTACCTTCTTAGCTGTGCCTTCTAAATGGTGGAATAGAAGGTGCAATTTCTGCCGCGGGGCGACTGGTACCGAGTCTATGAGAGCATCAAACGCGGACTCCCATAGAAAGAATTTTGTCTTGTCTTCCTCTTCTCCCCTGAAGACATCCGGTTTCTCTTGGGGTAAGCGATGGAGTTGGGTGACCTTAGCTAAGGCTTCCGTGATTTGCTGAGTATTATCTGGTGATGGCAAAACGTACACAGGACTAGGCTGCGGGGGCTGCGATTGAAGCGGAACGTAAAGTGGAGGGCTTCCATAAAGGCTTTGTGGAGTGAAATCCAGGTAAGCCTGTTGATACATGACAGGGCTGGTTACCAAACCTTGTTGGAGTGAAGTAGTCAGATATGCACTGTGGGGTGTCATGGGTGTCGATGAAGTGTAACCTCCTCCGAGATACGCAGAGTGATGAGTCAGTGGGGGTAAAGACTGTGATACAGAAACTGAGGACTGCGTGACGGCAGGAACTGAAGAAACTAATGGCCGCGAACCAAGTGCTGAAGTCTGTGTTACAGAAACTGAAATAGGTGCTGAAGACCACGTGAGGAAACTAGAAGACTGCGTGACAGGTGACGAAGATTGTGTTACATGACTTGATGGCTGCGTGACAGACGTTGAAGAATGTGTTACAAAACTTGATGGCTGCGTGACAGACGTTGACGACTGTGTTACAAAACTTAATGACTGCGTGACACGTGTCGGGGACTGTATTGAAGAAGAAACTTGTGGCTAACTTGACGTTTGCGTGACACTTGCTGAGGAATTTGTCACATGAGACGAAACAGAAGTAGAAGGTTTTTGTTCGTACAAAAAACTGTCTATGATGCTTTCAAAGCCCTTGGGTGCCACCTGTGAAAGCGACTCGTCTTCGTTGTTTTCATGTCACGCATTTAAAGCTACTTGATAAACTGCTTCTTCGGCGAGTGTCTCACGTGGTTCTTGTTGAAGCTTTAGCTTAGCGAGGGTTTTCTTGTTCTTTGATCGTGTCAGCAAATATTATCTTTTGTTCTAGAGTAGCTCTTTTGGCCTTAAGGCCTAGTAATTTGCTTACGCTGGACGAAGAAGAGATCCGGGATCCGTAAGACAAGTTTAATTTAGTTTCCTCCTTTACTTCCAAAAATTCCAGGCGACTAAGCGCCGTGGCGCGAACTTTCTCCCAGGAGCTTTGAAGCTCGTATTGCTGCCGAGTTATTTCATTTATCTCCTCTGCTTAGTCTGCTTCCACCGTTAGGTTCATCCAGTCGATAAATCCTTGTATTGCATTGTCTGCAAGGCTTTTAAGCTTTTGTAATTCGCTCCGTATAAAATCAGGGTTGCCAATATCATAAATTGATTTCTCGAAGGATACGAGCTGGAAACGAAATTCTTCCTTTCCTTTCAAGGCCGCTTTTCTCTTTAGATGTACCGTAAACTCACGACCTCTATCGGTCATCTTACGAACACGGGTAGGTCTACCAGCAAAGTGATCCAGGTTGCAGCAGTCGACAATTAACTTGACTAAACTAACGTTCCTTTGAACCAAAGGCTTTGACTATGCCAGCGCGGGTCCGAAATCCAAAACACCCATTTGACTTGAACAGATTATCATAGCTTTAATCACAAATCCAAATAGTTTACGACTCTTGTGAAAAAACACTCGTTAGTTTCAATAAATTTTTTTTATATTCAATCACGGTTGGTTGAACGAGTCATCTATTATGATGACGCCTACAAATCAGCACATTAGCAAACAAGAGACAATTTTCATGTGACAAATTGTGTTGCAATCTCATTTCCAGGGTATCTCTTCTCCTTCAAACGCGTCAGAAAGGACTCTTAACAGTAGTCATGGTGAAAATGCAAGACTATCCAAAATTGCTAAAAGGAGCACATCGAATTTCTTTCTGCTTACATTTGTCCAGTTATGGTGGATTTCCATTGTAATGGACACCGTGTACGTAAATTTCTAGTCAGTTGACTATTCTGGGTTGCATTTTAGGATACAAAAGAGAGAATATATTCTTAGCGAAGATCGATTAAAAAGGTCTAACAGAGCCCCTGCTACTTAAGTTCTGGTCATTCATTGCATTCCAGGTAACCATGACAGCATCAGTATGGCGTATTAACTCGAAAGAGAATCGCACTCAAATAGGTTCTTGGACCCGGTTTTCGAAAGTCCCGTTAATTACTGGCCCCGAAAAACTGTTTTATTTATCGGTCAAGATATAGGTTTCAACAGTCTCTCAGATAACTATCAGTTTACAAAACATTTGGACTGGTTTGTCTGCTAGGACCTGCGCTTTTTACTTTAGATTGATTTCCATAGTTTGCTTTGGATCTGTAACGTTTTCCAGACTTCGAGAAACGGATCCCTCGGCCTCGTTCCCAGGTTCTTTCTCCTTGGAAACGAGGATGCGGATCCCTAAGTTGAGGAATACTGTCGCTATCATAATTTCTTGCGATACAAAAAGGACCATAAGAGAATCAAGTGGCATTAGTGCTAATAGACCTTTTTCAACCTTTGGAGAAAAGATTCTCTCTTTTGTATCTTAAAATTCAACCCGACGTATCATCTGAGGACGCATTTAAGGGTTCCATTCAAAAACTGTAACAAGGGTCAACAAAGATATGCATATTTTTATTTTTTTTATATGCAACAACAACAAGGCAAATTACGATTGTGAATAGATAAATTTTCCTTGAACTTCTCACATCAGCATTCATTCTAGACAGTCCTACGTTCTCTTATGTATGACTTCTTTCAATTGTTAAAAGAGAATTCAACAAGTGGTGATTTGAAGGATTGAAAACGCGAAGGACTTTTAACTAGCGAAAGACCTCTAATCGGAGGGGATGAAAACAAACACAAACACGCACTTTGCAAAGCATCCTGCGACTTTTAATGTTATCATTCCATTACCATTACAATAATCGACCTCCTTTTTATCTGTAGAACTGGCTGGAAGCGATATTGTTTATCTTAGCAGAATGGATGTTTTGTCTCGGCATTTAGGCCTGAGCTTTAGGAACTTCTTCAATGAAGATCCTGGACACAGACTGCCAGCCCGTGAGGGCGTCACCAGCGCCTCCATGTTGACAATTACCAACCCAGAATCCCACGCGCACCTTTCCTTTGTGAATGTTGTTACAATGCCCCTCAATATGGCGGACGCGGTGCAGATCTTGAGTGTTGCCTTGCCACATGTACACAATACCGTCGATGGGTAGAGGAGCTGAGCATTCTGCGCCGTTGAAAGTGAAGTACCAGCGTTTGCAACAGCCTGTACACCTGTAGATTCTAAGAGCACCAGTCCAGGCCACATGAAGAGCAGTGTCAGAAAAGTTCTTGGTGAAGATACATTCCTATAAAATATGAAGGAAATAAACTTAGAATAGACAAATCATTTGCTTATAAAAGTGAACTTTGCCATGTAATATTAAATATATAGGTGTATCTTTTAACCTTTACCTTTATTAAACCATTGTCTTTCTGATCGTTTAATTTATTCCATGCACACTCTTTCCAGTTTTTAACAGGCATCAGACTCTGAGTCCCAGGTTGTCCACGTTGTCCACGCTCTCCTTTTGGACCTGGTGGGCCCTGTACACCAGGCTCTCCTTTGACACCTTCTTTTCCATTTACACCAGCAGATCCCTGGGGCCCAGTCTTTCCCGGGCTTCCCGGGTCACCTTTCGGTCCTTCTCGGCCATCACGTCCGTCACGGCCTGGTAACCCGTGCATGCCTGGAATACCACCAAACCAGAATGGAGGAGATTGCTGGAGAAAGTAACAGAAAGTTACCTTAAAAAGTGTTATTTTGCGTTGAGAAAAATAACTCCCTCAGTGATTTAGTCTCATCGGCGATGCTTAGCCACCTCTAGACAGACCCCCCCCCCCCCCCCCAAAAAAAAAACGAAAACAAAACAAAACAAAAAAAGATAAGAGTAGTGTGCCTATATGACACACTTTAAACAATTTAACCCCCTTCCTTCCCCCCACTAGCCTTTCGGAAAATAAACCCCTGAAAAAATTCTGACAAATATTTTATAATGTCTGCGAATAACCTTAAAATATTTTTTCCCCTTCGTTTTCCGTTTCCCAACTGTATTTGGCTCGTTGTGTCACGGTGTTGTGGATAAAATTTACATTAACGCATCGTCAGATTTACGGTCAAGACATACCATTTAATCGAGGCACGAAGTTAGTTGATGCTGATGGATTTAAGAAGTTCCCTGAAACCTGTTTCTAAATTATTTGTGCTGATAAGGAGCTAGACTTTGTTTAAGTTTACGGAAACCATTCTATTTTTGGAAGGAATCTATCCCATTTCCCGGTTTAGTATTAGTTGCCCCCAGGTAGTTGCCGTCATTTATTATGAATTGCTGTTTTTCTGAATTATCAAAATTTAAATTGAAAAAGCTACACATTTGTCTCTGAGATTTGCAACCTTATCACGGTTTTCACGATTTTTGAAAGATGCGATCTATTGCTTAGACATTCCTTCACGTCGACTGAGGCTAAATAAACTCTCAATGCACAGAAAAGTACTCTTTAGCAGTTATTGGATAGCGCAAAATGCGAGGTTCTGTTCTTAAAGTTTTTTCGCTATTATTTGTTCCAGTTATATCAAGCATGCGAGTCCGCGCAGAAAGTTAATTGACTCACCATATTGCTCGAATCACTCACCATATTGCTTCGATCAACTTCAAAAATTTTAGCTCCTCTTACTTTATAAGCTATAGTCCAGTTTGCGAATTCATTGCGAGTAAAGTGAGATTATCCAGTCTATTTGGGTACTCGCATTGCTCGAAAAGTCTCAAAACAATTGCCGATCACTTAATGTATCGTTAGGAAGCGCAAATTTCCGATTGCAAGCGAAAAAAAACAGACTCATAGGACTTGAAAAAAGCTGGAAAATTTTTTACCTGTGGACTCTTTTTTGCTCGAGTTGATCGTCGTAAGTAAAATAGGCCACGTTAGTTTAACAACAGCTTTTTCTTCCGTTCTGTTAACTCTTTTTTCGTGTTTTAACAAGTTTTTGTTTACCATAAATTGATTACAACTGTTAATTGGAGTGACTGAAAATGAACATTAAATATTGACTGAAAATTTCTTCATCCAAAAACTGTCTAGTACTGTTAGGATTTCTAACTTCCCGTATTTAGGTTTTGTTCCGAGGTCAGCATGAAGTAAGAATACATCATACGCCGACTACGATTTTGCAGCATTGGTGAGGCGTGACATGGATACTGCGAACGTAACATTGAAATACTTGAAGAGATCCCTACCAATTATTTTTTGGTAATGAATTCACTGCTTAACAAAATAATTCCATACCTATGGAAACATGAATACAGCTACAGCTTCTAAAGTTTTCGTCACTAATCACAGATGTTAGTTTATTGAAATTGAAAACATTGTTATAGACATCCACAACACGAGGGAAAGCGGGCAGAACTTAATGCTCCTTAGAGTGAGATCCAACACTGCAAGAAAGGTTTTTTACCTTCATTTAATAGATCGAAACGATTTGACAATATTCTAACAAAATTAATTAGTATAACTCGGTCGTGATTTTTTAAAAACCGTATTTTGGAATCCTATTGATCGCAAGAAAAGTACTTTTTATGTTTTTCAGTTCAGCTTGACAAATATATAATTTAGTCTTTGGCAACGTTAATACAACCATCTTAACATTTTTGTTATCCGCTGAAACGACTCTAAAAGACTTTTTTATGGGGTTGATTTCTTACTAACTTGTAAGCCTGTAGTCATCGTTTGAGCAGACTACCAAGGGGGGGAGGGGGTACCCCCTTATTTGGCCTCATGTGTCTCTGAAGAGGATATGATTTTCAAGGCCTTGAGTCTTAACAGGATATACAATTTCACTTTTTATAATAAGCGTCTTGAACAGGGTGTCTTTTTGGACCCGGAATGTGAAGGTTGGCGGTGAGTGGTCTACATTTGTGGTACCGACAATTATTTTCTTCAAATAAACATAATGCTGTGATGTTTGCTTAGTAAAGAACGTACTTAAAGTCAGTTGTCTTTAGCATAATTATAAGATAAGTTGTATATTAAGTATTTAAGGTTGTATTTGCCTTTTCACCTCTCATGACTTAACACTTAAACTGTCTCGCTCGAATAGCTCGCTTGTTTGCTCGACATGTTCTCGTTCCATTTGCTTGTTTAGTGGGGCTATTGTCTTCCATTTGATATCATGCATGGTTGACGGTACTGATTGTTGTCACTTTTTACATCGCGAAATTCTCTATAGAACCCTTGAATAAACTCGAAAACGTTCCTTTGTAATAATAAAACGCGAAGACTGAAATTTTGAAAAGGGAAGAGCTTTACAAGCATTTCTAATACAATACAGTGTTTCAAAACAAATATTTTTCTGCAGCGAAATTTGCGATGAAAAGACTTGCTAAAAGCGTTCCATTCTTAGGTATTTTAGGTATTTTATTTATTTGCCACACGATTACGATAATTACAAAAAGATGCCAAAAGAAAAAAATGTAGGAAGAGATGGCGAGGAGGCCTAAAAGAAACTATAGAGCTTATGTTAATTAGGCCTCCTCAATTACAATTTTTCGAAGATAGTATAAAAATTACGGCGACGGATACAACATAATATGAGGTGAAAAATTAAACTAATCAATATTACGGAAGTTTACGAATGTTGAATATTAAAAGGCTTTTTCCCAAAATTTTTGTTGGAGTATACTAATAATTATTACAAATAAATGCCTTAAGTGCTCTTTTAAAGGAGAAAGGTGAGGAAGCGTTGATGATGTTGGTGTTTAAGGTGTTGTAAAATTTAGGTCCTTGATAAAAAACGGAAAATTGTTTGCTTCGAGTACGACAGAAAGGCAGACGAAATTTACACGAGTTTCTTGTATTATACGAATGAATTTGACTTTGTAAGGTAAATTTACAATGAAATTTTAAAGGTAGAGTATGGTTTTGATACCGCGGTCTACAGGGTTAAACCTTATAACAGTAGCTATTTTCTTAAAATGAAATTATAACAACTTCTACTCGTAGATTTGCTTCCGTTATAATGTTAGAAGAAGCTAAACCTCGAGTGTGTGTTCGAGAAGTAGTTAATTAAAGTTTTGGTTTGTGACAAACAAAACTACTGGGACAAGAAACTGAGCCATAATAACCGCCTGTAGCACTTAACCGTTTTGGTTATAAATGCAAACATATTCTTTTAAAATTAAAAGCATTTTAATGCTTTATTTTAGGTTGTAAGTATTTTCGTTTCATTCATTCTTTCTTCAGTGAGTCTTGCTGGCGGGATCCTTCTAGACGATCGAAGTTGAATTTGGATTATACTATAATTGCTTTGCTTTTTAATTACTATTAAAAACGGTTGCCGATAAAAGAGAAGGAAAGTAATAAATTCAGTTTATTGTAAAATTTTTGTGTATCGGGTATCCGGATTATATGTGCCAAATAGCCATCAAGATAAGATCAGATAAAACCTAGGCAGCAATTAATACATTCGTTGTCTTTACTGTGTACAGTCTAATGAGGAACTATGAATCTGTAGTGACTGAAGTGGTTATCTAGCATATTAGTTAAAACCATAACCATAACTGCGGTTTTAGGAAATATACACTGACCTCACAGCACAATTCATTACTCGCCATTACAGCTGTATACGGTAGTCGATCCTAGGACGTGGCTAAATTAGAGAGCTGTAGATTTTCTTTCGAGGCTTTACTCACCCTATCTGGTTCATTCTCCTCGCTTTTCTGGAACTGAACATGTGTTACTCGGCGTTCGAGTGTTACACTCCCTTCTCATAGTTACTGAACTTCACCGTAAAAGCTCAGTTGATCATCACATCCCGTAGCTTTCGTTCTCGCTGCCAATAACATTCTGAGTTTCGGTATTAAATTGCTTTCGCAGTGCAATGAAATCTTCAAATATTGTTTTTTACATTTTTCAAACGCTATAGTCACAGCGCCGTTTGTTTCAAACGGAAGAAATATAGCGATAATTAATTCATTTTAATTCGAGTTTATATTCTTGTAGTGTTTTATGGTCGAATGTTCACCTCGTAGACTGCGATATTGTATGATAGTAATGATAATTTACGATGCCCAAGTATTAGCCAATGATGGCCTAATGTTGTGGTTCAATTTTTAATTGAGCGCAGCATTATGTTAATAAAGGTTATATTAATTAAGCCGCGCATTGCAGCCTGCTAGCACGCTCTCCTATTAGCGGGATACTTTGAAAAGTATGCGCGAGCGGCGGCGCTCGTTCTCTCGCCGCTCGCTTTGTTCGTCACTCTTTCTCTCAGGCTAATCTTGGCAAGTGGCGAGTACGGTCATCCGTCTGAACTTGGTAACAAGCCTTACAATAAATCTAATTTCGCATCGAAAAATTGAACCAGATTGTATCAAATGACCTGGAGATTATTATAAGGAAGAACTTTGACGCATCCTTTCCGCAAGCTTTATTCTGTTGAGAAAAAAATGAAAAAAAAAGGGTAGTAGAAGAAGAAAACACTAGGGCAATAGGATGAGGGCCAAAAAACGGCAAACCTCTTGTAGCACAATAAGGAGATATGAAATTCGTGTTGCGTTCTGCGGAAAACGAAGCACAGTAATTTTGAACTCAGCTACAGCAAAAATTCAGTCCTAGTAAAGTACCATTTTCATAGGCATGCACTGAGAAACTAATAAAAGGATCTGAAACCATGTCTATGAGGCAATACTCCAAGTTTGATATATTGAAATTTTAACTTGACTCTGAGATTTTCTGCTCATTTCTCTATATTTGATTTGGTTTTCTTTGTGCTCAAGTCTCTCCTGGGAATTGCGAGACAATGGAGTCGTGAAAAATTTGCAAGTTTGACCCTAAAGCCTCGGAGTCATGCCAGAATTTTAATACATCCCTATTATAGCATACAGATGTGGAGTTTAAGGCAAACTTTGAGCTTTAGAAACTTCTTCAATGAAGATCCGGGACACGCACTGACTGATCACCAGCGACTCCAAGTTGACAATTACCAACCCAGAATCCCACGCGCACCCTTCCTTTGTGAATGTTGTTACAATGCCCCTCAATACGGCGAACACGGTGAACATTGCGAGTGTTCCGTTGCCACATTTTACACAATACCGTCAATGGCTAAGGGAGCTGAACACTCTGCGCCGTTGAAAGTGAAGTGCCATCGTTTGCAACATGCAGTGGTTAGATTATAGTTTGGAACCGGCTCCTGGCTAAAGTTTACAATCCTTCTCTGGAAATACATAACAACCTTTCTGTTACGTAACGCTGATGAAGTTGGAGTGATTCGAACGAAATATTCGTTTTGTTTGAATTTGTTGCTCTGAATTTTGGAATGTTATTTGCTAAAAAAACCTTTTAATTTTGCTAATATCGTATGGAAGTTATCTATCACTAAACAATAAATGATAATGTCAAATTCTTGTCAATCTACTCTTATTTAAACCGCCCCAATTCCCCCTATTTTGGTTTTCGCAGCCACATGAAATACGCGATGCTAAAAATGAGACAAGTTCATCGTTTCAAAACAAAGATAAACGACCGTTATGTACGTATCGACTGTATCGGATCAGAATGAATGGTCTTAAATTGCAGAAAAGTGGACGTCGTTGCCATGGTGGCAAAGAAACTGGGAGAAAAGGACTCCGAATAAACTGCAAATGCAGATAAACAGAGTTAAAAACAAATACGTACTGCCCTAAAAGAAGTAAAACTGGCCGGGGGAATAATTTTAACTTTTACTACTCCTTGTGTTTTATTTGCTACCAATCTCAAAGTCAAGGTCCAATAAATCGTGCACCCAATGCTTCTGTTTGTGAGAGTGTAAAACAAAGCATTTGAGGCCAACTCCTTTTTTTATGATCCAATGTTCCATGTGATATTCACGTGATAAAACGAAGTGGGATTTTGATGCAGATACAATTTAACCTTACCTTTATCAGACCGTGATCCCTGTTATCATCTAAGTTTTTCCAAGCACGTTCTCTCCAGTTCCTGTTAGCCAGCATTCCACTTGATCCAGACTCCTCCTTCGGACCGGGGGCACCTTGCTCCCCTTTAGCACCGTTTGCACCAGTAGGGCCAGGAGGACCCTGGGGTCCAGTATTTCCTGGTATTTCTTGGTCACCTTTCGCCCCGTCACGGCCATCCCGTCCGTCACGACCCGGTATCCCAGGTGTACCTGGTATGCCGGGCACCCCATTACAAAAGGATGTTGACTTCTTTAAAAAAGGAGGCATGATACAAATATAGGAGCAAGAGAGGAAAAGGGTACCTTTTCTTTTGACTTGAAGGAGAGCTCTGAGCTTCTTTAAGGTGGCATCCTGGTTGTTTTTTTTTGGGAAATGTTGTTGATTTGGAAAATAAATAAATTAGGGTAGAAGACATAAACCAGCTAGTCCGCTAGTGGTCTCAGAAGCACCTTGTTGTGGTGGTTGAGTATCTGGTATTTGTTTACTAATTATTCACTTCATGTTTTAGTTCTTTAAGATCCCCAAATCCAATATTTTCCAATTTCCCAAAATTTTAAACAGAACCTCCCTATTTTATATTTATTGAAAACATTCGAAAGAAAATCCAAGTATTCTTAAAAGATAAGGAAACTAAAGACTCCAACTTAATGGAGTCTTTTTTTTTTGATTGAAGAAAATCTTGGCTAGATATTTAAGAAAAATGGCGCACTAAACGAAAAACAATACTTTTAACTAGAAATCCCTTTAATTGTCCCGTTCAGGGTTCGTTTGTAACAAGGCTTTGGAACTGGTGCAATTAAAATACAGTGCACATTGTTTAAAAGTTTCAAATTAAAATGAAAAATAGTCTTAATATATGAACCCTTTGCATGAGTATTTACAATTGAAATCAAAATAATATAATACCCGGGAGTTTGGTCGAAGTAATCTGAGTTTGTAAAGTTTACGACTCATGTGAACAGACACTCGATAGTTTCAATAAATTTTATATATTCAATCACGGTTGGTTGAACGAGTCATCTCTTATGATGACGCCTACAAATCAGCACATTAGCAAACGAGAGACAATTTTCATGTGACAAATTGTGTTGCAATCTCCTTTCCAGGGTATCTCTTCTCCTTCATACGCGTCAGAAAGGACTCTTAACAATAGTCATGGTGAAAATGCAAGACTATCCAAAATTGCTTATAGGAGCACATCGAATTTCTTTCTGCTTACATTTGTCCAGTTATGGTGGTTTTCCATTGTAATGGACACCGTGTACGTTAATTTCTTGTCAGTTGACTATTCTGGGTTACATTTTAGGATACAAAAGAGAGAAAATATTCTTAGCGAAGATTAAAAAGGTCTATGAGAGCCACTGCATCTTAAGTCCTTGTCATTCATTGCATTCCAGGTAATCATGAACGTATCAGTATGGTGTATTAACTCGAAAGAGCATCGCAATCAAATAGGTTCTTGGACCCGTTTTTGGAAAGTCCCATTAATTACTGATCCCGAAAAACTGTTTTATTGATCGGTCAAGATATAGGTTTCAACAGTCTCTCAGATAACCGTCAGTTTACAGAACATGATTTGCTTGCTAGGACCTGCGCTTTGTTTTTTAGATTGATTTCAATATTTTGGCTTTGGGCCTGTATCGTTTCTGGGACTTCGAGAAACGGATCCATCAACCTCCTTCCCAGGTTCTCTCTCCTTGGCAACGAGGATACAGATCCCTAAGTTGGGGAATACTGTGGCTATCATAATTTCTCGCAACAAAAAAATGACAAAAGAAAATCAAGTGGCAGTAGCGCTGTTAGACCTTTTTCAACGTTTGGAAAAAAGATTCTCTCTTTTTTATCTTAAAATTTAACCCGACGTATCAACTGAGGACGCTTTTAAAGGTTCCATTCAAAAACTGTAAAAAGGGTCAACCTCAGGCATATTTTTATTTTTTTATATACAACAACAACAAGGCAAAATTACGATGGTGAATTGATAACCTTTCTTTGAACCTCTCACATCAGCATTCATTCTAGACAATACTGCGTTCTCTTATGAAATTTATTTTGTAAATCAAGATGTCCGGTTTAACTACATACATGTATGACTTCTTTCAATTGTTAAAAGAGATTTCAAGAAGTGGTTATTTGAAGGATTGAAAACGCGAAGGACTTTTAACTAGCGAAAGACCTCTAATCGGAGGGGATCGAAACAAACACAAACACGCACTTTGCAAAGCATCCTGCAACTTTTAATGTTATCTTTCCATTACCATTACAATAATCGACTTCCCAGTAATCTGTAGAACTGGCTGGAAGCGATAGTGTTTATCTTAGCGGAATGGATGTTTTGTCTCGGCATTTAGGCCTGAGCCTTAGGAACTTCTTCAATGAAGATCCGGGACACAGACGAGTAGCCAGTGTAGGCGTCACCAGGTGCGTTACTCGGACAGTTACCAACCCAAAATCCCACGCGCACCTTTCCTTTGTGAATGTTGTTACAATGCCCCTCAATATGGCGGACGCGGTGAAGATCTTGAGTTTTGCCTTGCCACATGTACACAATACCGTCAATGGGTAAGGGAGCTGAACATTCTGCACCGTTGAAAGTGAAGTACCAGCGTTTGCAACAGCCTGTACACCTGTGGATTCTAAGGGCACCAGTCCAGGCAACGTGAAGAGCTGTGTCAGAAAAGTTCTTGGTGAAGACACAGTCCTAAATATGGGGGGGATAAACGTAGAATGCACATCATTTGGTTATAATAGGAGGTAAGATAAAAGTACAAATGAAGATAGCATTTTATACCAAATAAAAGATTTAACTCGTTAAAATTTACCTTTATTAAACCGTTGTCTTTGCCATCGTTCAATTTATTCCATGCACACTCTTTCCAGTTCTTAAAAGGCATCAGACCTGGGTTCCCAGGATGCCCACTTTGTCCACGATCCCCTTTTGGACCTGGTGGGCCCTGTACACCAGGCTCTCCTTTGACACCTTCTTTCCCATTTACACCAGCAGGTCCCTGGGGCCCAGTCTTTCCCGGGTTTCCCGGGTCACCTTTCGGTCCTTCTCGGCCATCACGTCCGTCACGGCCTGGTAACCCGTGCATGCCTGGAACACCACCAAACCCGCAGAATGGAGGAGATTGCTAGCGAGAGAAACAAAAAGTTACTTCAAAAAGTGTTATTGTGCGTTGAGCAAAATAACTCCCTCAGTGATTTAGTCTCTTAGCAATCTCTAGGGAAAAAAAAAAGAAAAAGAAAGAAAAGTACTGTGCCTTTATCACACACTTTAAAAAAATTAACCCCTTCCTTTCCCCCACTAGCCTTTCGGAAAATAAACCTCTGAAAACGTTGTGACGAATATTTCATAATGTCTGCAAATAACCTTAAAATATTTTTTCCCTTCGTTTCCCGTTTCCCTACTGAGTTTGGCTGGTTGTGTTAAGTGTTGCGGAGAAAATTTACATTAACGCATTGTTAGATATACGGTCAAGACATACAGTTTAATCGAGACAAGAAGTTAGTTGATGTTAGTGGATTTAAGAAGTTCCCTAATACCTCTTTCTAAATTATTTGTGCTGATAAAGAGTGAGTCTTTGTTAAAGTCATGGAAACCATTCTTTTTTTTAAGGGAATCTCTCCCATATTCGGGTTTAGTATTAGTTGTTGTCATTTATTATGAATTGTTACTAACAGTTTTTTCTAAATTATCGGAATTTAAATTGAAACAGCTACACATTTATCTCTGAGCTTTGCAACATTATCACGATTTTCAAGATTTTTGAAAGATGCCATCAATTGTTTAGACATTCCTTCACGTCGACTGAGAGATAAATACTCACAGAAAAGTATTCTTTAGCAGTTATTGGATTGCGCAAAATGCAAAGTTCTTTTCTTGATTTTTTTTCGCTATCATTTGTTCCAGTTGTATCAGGCATGGTCCCGTGCAGAAAGTTAATTGACTCACCATATTGCTCGAGGTTTGTTTGGTTTTGTTACCCGCCACTGCTGTCAAGACCAAAAATGACGCAACAGCAAATAAACACAACAGAGCCAGAGAGACTTTACACGCTGTACTCATCGTGTCGGTTTTTTAAGGGTTTTTCTAAAGACGAAGTTGGAAAATAAAGTCAGAAATAAAATCAATTAAATGGTCAAACAAATCCTACCACTAGTTTTCTAAAAGTGTCGTGTTCAAAGTTTACCCGAAGAAGACCCTCATAAAAACTAAATGTAGCTGAATCCTTATCCTTCATTAAAACTCGCAGTTTTCAATTTATCGTGAACTTACTATCAGGGGCAGCCAACGACAGTTCCTTTTGAATACAATGGAAACACTTCTTAGGCTATAATCCAGAGTACTTTTAGATATCTAGAAATGCATTTCTAACCGGAGCTATAAAATGATCTAAAATATATCTATTCGGTCATCCTAGACGAACTTGAACTTTTTCGAAATTACAAGGGCCTCAGTTTATTTACCGAAAATTTTAGATGTAATTTAACGTATTACCAAAGTGAGAATTTTACTAATTCCTTTCTTCATCACATTTTTGAATCCGAAAATTTTAGGTTTCCTTTTTTCTACGAAAAATAGCCCAACCCGAGGAGTGAAATGTGAAAAATTAAACTATAGAACTGAATCGCAATGGTACAGTCATCTAGAAATTTTTAGTTTTTAGCCGTCCTAAAGTAATAGGAAATTATAGGCAATATTTGCTTCTCCGAACAGATATTTTACAGAAAACAGTCGCCTTCTTACTCAGTCACACCTATTTCTGTGCCCCTCGTCTCTTTTAAGAAAACGCACCCATGGATGGATTTTCAAACTACACTATGTTCGTGAAACAGATTTTGAAAGACTCTCCGATCAACGTAAAAAATTGTATGTCTTCTTATTTTTAAGCTGCAGTCCAGTTCGTGAATTCATTGCGAGTAAAGTGAGATTATCCAGTCTGTTTGGGTACTCGCATTGCTCGAAAAGTCTCAAACTAATTACCGATCACCCGATCACTATGCATCGTTATGAAGCGAAATTTTGCGATAGCAAGCGATCAAATCCAGACTCAAAAGGACTTGAAAAAGGCTGGAAAATTTGTTACCTGTGAACTCTATTCTGCTCGAGTTGATCGTCGTAAGTGACATAGGCCACGTTAGTTTAACAACAGCTTTTTTTTCCTTTCTGTTGATTCTTTGTTCGTGTTTTAACAAGTTTTTGTTTACTATAGATTGATGATCGCTGCTAGACTGATTGATAATGAACATTAAATATTGACTGAAAATTTCTTCATCCAAAAACTATTTAGTACTGTTTGGAGTTTTAACTTCCTGTATTTAGTTTTTGTTCCGTTTGCAGCATTAAGTTAGATTAAATCACACGCCGACCATGAATTTACTGCTTAACAAAACAACTCCATACCTACGAGAACATGAATTACATACTAGGTATAAGTTTTATCACGTATCAGGTAACTATGTTGAAAGGCCTTACTGACAGGAATACTGTCACTTCTAAAGTTGTCGTCACTAATAACAGATGTTAGTTTCAATTATTGAAATTGATAACATTGTTCAGAACATCCACAACACGAGGGGAAGTGGACAGAACTTAATGCTCCTTAGATTGAGATCTAACACTGCGAGAAAGGCTTTTTACCTTCATTTGATAGATCGAAACGTTTTGACAATATTCTAGACAAAATTAATTAGTATAACTCAGTCGTGATTTTTTAAAAGCCGTATTTTGGAATTCTATTGATCGCAAAAAAAAGTAAAGTACTTTTCATTTTTATCAGTTCAGCTCGACAAATACATAATTTGGTATTTGGCAACGTTAATTCAACCATCTTAACATTTTTGTTTTTATTTTGATGGGGTTTATTTCTTACTAATTTGCATGCCTGTAGTCATCGTTTGACCAGGGGGTGCGGGGGGGTTTCCCTTATTTGGCCTCATGTGTCTCTGAAGAGGATATGATTTTCCAAGCCTTGAGTCTTAACTATAACAGGATATACAATTTCACTTTTTATAATAAGCGTCTTGGGGAGGGTGTCTTTTTGCACCGGGAAAGTGAAGGTTGGCGGTGAGTGGTCTACATTTGTGGTACTGACAATTATTTTCTTCAAATAAACCTTAATCTGTGATGTTTGCTTAGAGAAGGGCGTTATAACGTAAAGTCAGTTGTCTTTAGCATAATTATGAAATAAGTTGTATAAGTATTTAAGGTTGTACATGTAGTGGCCTTTTCAACTCTCATGACTTAAACTGTCTCGTTCGATTAGCTCACTTGTTTGCTCAACATGTTCTCGTTTCATTTGTTTGTTTAGTAGAGCTATTGTCTTCCATTTGATATCATGTATGGTTGACTGGGTTGACGGCACGAGTGTCATTTTTTATATATCGTCAGCTTCTCTATTGACTTACTTTATCAGTATAGAACCCTTGAATAAACTCGAAAACGTTCCTTTGTAATAATAAAACGCGAGACTGAAATTTAGACAAGGGAAGAGCTTTACAGGCATTTCTAATACAATACAATGCTTCAAAACAAATATTTTTCTGCGGAAAAATTGGCGATGGGAAGACTTCGCAGTCTACAATGT
Organism: Porites lutea; assembly: GCF_958299795.1. Classification (NCBI taxonomy): domain Eukaryota; kingdom Metazoa; phylum Cnidaria; class Anthozoa; order Scleractinia; family Poritidae; genus Porites; species Porites lutea. The sequence continues at coordinate 30,882,583 of NC_133202.1, forward strand.
GAATCCTTATAACTATCTTTATTCGTTACCATAACAACTTCTGCTCGTAAATTTGCTTCCGCCACAATGTTAGAAAAAGGTAAAATTCGAGTGCGCGTTCGAGAAATGGTTAAAGGTTTTGGTTTGTGACAAACAGAACTGGGACAAAAAAAATGAGCAATAAGCGCCTGTATCACTTAACCGTTTTAGTTAATACATACATATATATTTTTAAAAATTAGAAGCATTTTAATGTTTCATCTGAGTTTTGTAAGTATTTAATTTGTTTTTCGTTTCATTAATTTTTTTTTTCAGTCAGTCTCACTGGCGCGGTCCTTCCTGACGGTCGAAGTTGAATTTGGATTATACTATGGCTTGCTTTTTCAAAAATTACTATCAAAAACTGTTGCCGATAAAAGAGAAGGAAAGTAATAAGTTCAGTTCATTGTAAAATTATGTGTATCGAGTATCCGGATGATATATGCCAAATAGCCATCACGACAAAACCTAGGCAGCAAAATTCGTTGTCTCTACTGTGTGCAGACTGTAATGAGAAACGGTGAATCTGTAATAACTGAAGTAGTTTTCGAATTGCATATTAGTTAAAACCATAAGCATAACTACGGTTTTAGGAAATATACACTGACCTCACAGCACAATTCATCACTCGCCATTACAGCTGTATACGGTAGTCGATCCTAAGAAGTGGTTAAAAATTCGGGAGCTATAGATTTTCTTTCGAGGCTTTACTTGATCACCCTATTTGGTTCATTCTCCACGTTCTTCTAGAAGTGAACAAGTGTTACTCGGCGTTCGAGTGTTACACTCCCTTCTCATAGTTACTGAACTTCACCGTTAAAGCTCAGTTGATCATCACATCCTGTAGCTTTCGTTCTCACTGCCAATAACACTCTCAGTTTCGCTGTGAAAATACTTTCGCAGTGCAATGAAATCTTCAAATATTGTTTTTACATTTTTCAAATGCTATAGTAGCGCCGTTTGTTTCAAACGGGAGAAATATAGCGATAATTAATTCATTTTAATTCGAGTTTATATTCTTGTAGTGTTTTATGGTCAAATGTTCACCTCTCTTATGTGTTTTGTACATTCCAAATGAACCGTTTGAAATTGGTAACAATTTAGAAGGAGAAAACACAAGTGCAATAGGATGTGGGTGCAAAAACGGTAAATCCTCTTGTAACACAATAACTGAAGGAGATATGAAACTGGTGTTGCGTTCTGCGGAAAACGTAGCTCGGTATTAGTTTTGACTCTGCCACAGCAAAAATCAGTCCTAGTAATGGTGGTTCCAACCTTTTATTTGATATCATCAATTTTGAAGCTAGACAAAATAGTAAAAAGTACCATTTTGCTAGGCATACACCAAAAAACTGAAAAAGGATCTGAAAAGCTGTAATGCAATTATAGCATACAGATGTGGAGTTTAAGGCAAACTCTGAGCTCTAGGAACTGATTCAATTTTTAATCATAACTATAACAAAATTTCCAGGTATCTATTCTCCTTCATACGCGTCAGAGAGGACTCTTAACAGCAGTCCTGGTGAAAATGGAAGGCTATCCAACATTGCTAAGAGGAGCAAATTGAATTTCTTTCTAGTTACATCTGTTCAGTTATGGTGGATTTCCATCGTAGAACTTTTACGTGCATATGGAGGTAAATTTCTATTCAGCTGACTATTCTGGGTTGTATTTTAGGATACAAAAAAGAGAACAATTTTTAGAAAAGATTAAAAATGGTCTATCAGAGCCACTGTCAGTTAAGTTCTTGGCATTCGTTGCATTCCCAGTAATCATGATTGCAACAGCATGCTGTATTTACTCGAATAAAGAGCACCACGCTCAAATAGGTTCTTGGACCCGAGGCTTGATAGTCTTGTTAATTACCGAGCGCGAAAAGCTGCATGTTTTATTTAACTGGAAGATCGAGGTTTCAACAGTCTCTCGCAGATAGCTATCACTTCACAAAACAAAATGGACTGGGTTGTACTTGTTTACTAGGACCTAGGCTTTTATGTTTTAGGCTAATTTCAATATTTGGCTTTCGGCCAGTAAAGTTTCCGCGACTTTCGAGAAATTGGGCCCCTGAACTACTTAGGTCATACTGTCGCTATCAACATTACTTGGAATGCAAATTGAACACTACGTAAGTAGCTCTAGTAGTCCTTTTTCAATCTTTAGAAAAATGATTTTTTTCTTTTTTATCCTAAAATTTAACCCGACATGTCAACTGAGGACGTCAGTTTTAAGGGTCCCATTCAAAACTGGTATGATGAGGATTATCCATTTTTTACTTTTTTATATGCAACAGCAAAACAGAAAAATTAAAATTGTGAATGGATAACTTTTCTTTACACTTCTCACATCAACACTCATTCTAGACAATATTCCGTTCTTTAATGATATTTGTTTATAAATCAAAATATCCGGTTTGCCACATACATGTATGACCTCTCAGTTTCACTTTTTCTAAAGAGAATTAAAAAAGTGTTAATCTGAAGGACTGAAAATGTAAAGGGCCATTAACAAGCAAAAGGCGAACTAATTAGAGAGGACGAAAACAAAACACAAACACGCATTTTGAAAAGCATCCTGCCACCTTTAATATGATCATTGCATTACCATTATAAATTATCGACCTCCTAGTAGCTGCAGAACTAGCTGAAAGCGGTTATAGTGTTTTTTTTTTGGCAGGAATGGATGTTTTGTCTTCTCGGCATCTAGGCCTGAGCCTTAGGAACTTCTTCAATGAAGATCCGGGACACAGAGTGCCAACCAGTGTAGGCGTTACCAGGTGATCCCGCTGAACAATTACCAACCCAGAAACCCACGCGCACCCTTCCTTTGTGAATTTTGTTGCAGTGCCCCTCGATATGGCGAACACGGTGAAGATCTTGAGTGTTGCCCTGCCACATGAACACAACACCGTCAATAGGTAGAGGAGCTGAACACTCTGCGCCGTTGAAGGTGAAGTACCAGCGTTTGCAACAGCTTGTACACCTGTAGTTTCTAAGGGCACCGGTCCAGGCCACATGAAGAGCTGTATCAGAGAATTTCTTGTTGAAGACACAGTCCTAAATATGACCGAAATAAATATAGAATGGTTAAATCGCTTAGGTACAATAAAATAGAAGCAGAAAAGATAAATGGTGACCAAGCGATTTAGGAGAAAATAAGAGTTCTTTTAACTTTACCTTTATTAAACCGCTGTCTTTGTCATCGTTTAAATCTTTCCAAGCGCACTCTTTCCAGTTCTTAAAAGGCATCAGACCTGGGTTCCCAGGATGTCCACTTTGTCCACGCTCTCCTTTTGGACCAGGTGGGCCTTGTACACCAGGCTCTCCTTTAGCACCATCTTTTCCTTTCACACCAACAGAACCCGTTACTCCAGGAGGTCCCTGGGGCCCAATCTTTCCCGGGCTTCCTTGGTCACGTCCGTCACGGCCTGGTAACCCTGGAGAACCGGGCTTTCCATGCGTGTCGGGAACCCCTCCACACCAGAATGGAGGTGATTGCTTTATTAAGGAACAAGAAGAGACGAAAAATATTAATTTATGTTTGTGCAAAGAAACATTTCTTATCTTATCTTAGTTTGTTTCCTCACCCACTCCAAAGTCATTTATGTACCAATTTTTCTTTATTGCTTGCTGTATATATTTCGTTTTTTTGTTTTTATTTTTATAATTGTCCTCCCCTTTTTTTCTTTTTCAAACTCTAGCCGAAGCTACAATCTCATAATGATTTTCACTTACAAGTGAAGGAGATGTGATATTTTCTTTCACGTAGAGACTAGATAAAGATTCTCTGAAAAATATTACTTTCTGGGTTGTATAAAGTGCAAGGTCCTCAGTAAATTTGGTCGTTATCATTTATTTCAGTTTATAACAGTTGTTGTCCTACACAGAAATTAAGCTACTTATTAGTGGCTCACCACATTATTCGAAGGTTGTTTGGTTTTATTGTCAGCCAAAGCTGTAAAGGCTAGGAATGACGCTGCAGCAAAAAAAGACAGGAATGGAAGAGTAACTTTACACGTTAAACTCATCGCGTCCTCTTTTGACGGATTTTCTGAAGACAAAATTAAAAGTTCAAGATTAGAGCGTTAGAAAAATCAAGAAATTGCTACCAATCTTTCGAACGTCTCGTTTTTGAAGTTCTATATCTCTCAAAGAATAAGCCTTGACAACTTAATCGTTTTCGTTGATTGTGCCAAGCGTTTTATGGTTATTTTATCAGTACGTAGTTAGTGCTGAATATTTTACGGTTCCATTCGGAGGTATTCCGTTCCTATTCGTTTTTTTTCCGAGTTGAGTAGTTGATGTGTCACTAGTTGGACACTCACAGGAATACTTCTTTTTTTCAAACCACCCTCTACTTGGAACGAATTTTAAAACGAGTGATTTCTATCAACAACTTCCAAGATTGCATGTTTCTCTCAAATTTTGAACCGGAAACTGCACCTTCTGTGGATTCATTACGAGTTAAGCGGGGTTTGGAATACTTGCCCAGCTTTAAAACTATTTTCTATCTTAGGTATCCTCAGTTCAAATTTCTGTTGGAAAGAAGCAAAAGGCAGGCGACCCACCGAAGCAGAGAAAACGACGTTACCTGTAGACTCTTTTCCTCTTGTCATGAGTCAGTAACATAGGCCACGTTGGTTTAAGCAGGGCCTTTTCTTCCTTTCTGTTCATTCTTTGTTCCTGTTTTGGCAAGTTCGTGTTTACCGTGAATTGAACTGTTAATGAACATTAGATATTTATAAGATTTCTTTCTCCAAAAGTTTTAAGTTCCTGTTTGCTGTACCAAGTTTAGCATGAAGTTTATTTTAGGATAGATATCAGGGGCGTAGCACATTGAAGGTGTACGCACGAGGGGAACAAAACTTGTAGCGGGTCTTGGGGCATGCTTCCCGATAAAATTCTTAAATTTAGGGTCTCGAAAATGCTACTTCCAGCGTTTTCCGCAGGAAATGTTCAGCAAATTAATACGCAGGAAAACGCAGGAGTGACAATGTAGCTGTTTATTTTATTCATCTCAGGTGTTGTCGGTAAGGTACAGTTTTCACGGGAAAAAAAGGCCAGTGACGCAATCAGAATTATGGAATAATAAAAAGATAAAGGAAATACTAACACAAAGACACCAATAAAGTGCGAAAAATGTATCAGTCATCCCTATTCAATGGTAAAAAAAATGCTTTTTCAGAAAATAAAAAATATTTTTTCCGTATTTCAACCGGTACATGTACGCACAAGCTCATGTGCGTATTTGGACGCTACGTTCCTGATATGTGTTGACCACATGCAACGGATTCAAAGATGAAAACCTTTACACAAACATTTGAACATTTTCCATTGCTAAGTTAGAAATAATTGTTTTCTCACTTTAGTTTTCTTTTACAGGAAGAGGGTTTTTGAACTTAATGCAAGCTTGTAGGAACCATATAAATATTATTAGTTTACCCTATCCATGTTCTATTGAGTGGAATGATAAAAATGAATACGACTTGATCGTATAGAGCAACGGAACCTTAATCGTAGTATATCTGTTTTCAGCATCCTACATCATAAAATTGAGGATGTTTCCATTTTCATTAGAAAACTCTTTGGATTGAAGAATTTCTTAAAAACTATTGAGGGAATTCGGATTTTTTTCCAGCCACCTGTGTCACTGACTGAATAAAATCTCTCCTCTCAACTAAAGTCTGGTATATATCTTAAAGCACATTATAAAAATTGTTTAAGTAAAAGGTTGTATGACCAACAACCCAAACTGTCGTTCTCGATTATACTGATTACAGCTCTATTGTTTGCTCGACATACATTGTATTCTAGCACACGCGTCATTTTTTCAATCGCAAAAACCTCTCAATAGACTTTAATAGTATTCAGCCATTGAATTAACATGAAGGCTTTCCTATACGAGTTCAATAAACTCGTGAGACTAAAAATTTACAAAAACGGAACAGCTTTACAGCATTACAAATATCATTTTTCTTTCGCATGAAGTTTTGTTTTGATCTTCGATCTTCAGCTTCTTTCCTCCTGAAAGGTCACACCATTCACTGAACTGTTGCAACAGTTTGTTTAGTTTGTTTAGTTTAGTAAGAATTACCATGTGGAATATTCTTATAAACATATCTTTGGGGCGCAAATTTGCGATGGGGAGACTTGCTAAGAGCGCCCTACTCTTCCTCTACAATATGTTTTACGCCTTTTTGAACTCTAACGGACTGTTTTAAAAAATGCTGTAAAATCTTGGTTTCTCGAACCTCTAGATTATTTGAATTCTGACCTCCCTTAACCAGACAAACTCTGTTATTCTGCAGTCTGTCGAACAACCCGATCATTGAAACGAATTTCTTTACTATTCGCCCGGAGGTTGGAAAAATCGGGGTGTTTGCCCGGATCGTCGCCATTTAGGTAAAATGAAATCATTACCACTTATAGTCTTAGATAAACTTCTGCCATATAATGTTAAAAGAAGGTAATTGATCCGAGTGCGCGTTCAAGAAGATTTTAAAGCAGGAATTCTTATCTGTGTAGAATAATTAGCGTTCCTCTCACCAAACTGTTTTAGTTAATCTTTGCGGTTGATGGTTGAATTTGACTTATTTTGACGCTTTGTTCTTAACCATTGAAATTGTTCTCCAACAAATAGACGGAAGTGTAATAAATTCATTTTATGGTGGAATTATTTTATCTATCAAGTATCCGCAATATATATGCCAACTGGCCATCAGGATAAAACCTAAGGAAAATCCCCAGAGAGGCTGTCATTAATGCATTGCTTCCCTTGTGGGTGGATTAAGAAACTGTAAATACCTATGATAGGTTTAGTCCGGCAGCCGATTTAAAACCACAATTGCGACTTATAAATTATACACTGACCTTACATGCAGCACAGTTAATCACTCTCCATTATACGGTTTTAGTGGATGCTTAGACTTTACTGATTTAATTCCGAAGAGCTGTAGATTTTTTCCAGGCTCCATTTTATCACCTTATTTGATTCATTCTTCACGCTTTAATGCGACTAAATGAGTGTTACTCAACGTCCGAGCGTCACACTCCCATCTCATAATAAAGCCTAGTTGTCGCTTTTGTTCTCAGTGGCAATAAAAAGACGCTGAGTTTCACTGTTAAAATGGAACTGAGACCTTTACAGTGCAATAAAATCTTGAAGTATTGTTTTTACATTTCTCAACCGCTATAGTCAAAGCGCCGTTCGTTACAAACAGGAGAAATATAGTGATAAATAATTCATTTTAAAGCGAGTTAAAATTCTTGTAGTGCTTATGGTCAATTGTTCGCCTTTGGAAGACTGTAATATTGTATGATTGTAATTATGATAAATTCACGATACCCGAATATTAGCCAGTGATGGCCTGATAATGTTGCGTCACTTTTCATGGAGTGCAGCATTGTATTAGTAAAAGTTTAATATCATAAATCGCTGTGTAAGCCTGCGAGCAAGCACTTCCTTTTGAGGGATATCGTAAATAGTATGCGCGAGAGGCAGTGCGTGTTCTTTCGAGGCTCGTTTCGTTCGTCACTCGAAATGGAGGGCTTTTTCGCGGACAAATCATTGCATCTAGCGGAAACGATTATAATAAAATAAGTGTTTTACAACTTCCACATCAAGCGCGTGAACTTTAATTCTTAAATTTATTTTTGCATTGATTAGTTGAACCAAATTGTCGAGTAGTAGACGGAAAAACACTAAGACAATAGGATTTTGAATTACATTGAGGAGGCACGCTGTTTTCCAAAGACTGAACTGCTGTTGCATTCTGCGGAAAACGATGTAAACTCAGGCACTAAAAAAATTCAGTGTTACGAATTTTCTTTGGCAAATGATTTGCTTGATTCTGTGTTCAGATATTTTGTCTGAATAATAAAACTGAATTTTAAATCTGAATTTTGTCTGAATAATAAAACTCACTTTTTCGTAGCTGTTTCTATTAAAAGACCAGCCCAAGTTTCATAGAAAAACTGTTTTAAATCAAAGCCTTACTTATGAATGAAGCCCCCACAACGATTCCACCTGGGTTGGTAGGTAAGATCGTAGAAAAACCGCCCGCTCCCGGAACCAATCTTGATTTTAGAATTTGGAAAATACCGCCCCCTTGCAAACAGAGAAAAAAGTATCAGTATATATCTGGCCGACTTTTTTTTTTTACGTATGGTGAAATACGCAGAAAGTCAGGTCCACCGATGTAAGAACGAAAACATTTATTTTAAAGCATCCCTCTTTTCTAGTTTAATATCATCAATTTTGAAGCTAATAGCTAGTAAAAAGTATCATTTTCCTTGGCATAAACGGGCAAACTATTACGGTGAAAAAGGATCTAAAACGTTTGAAGGCAATAGCACACAGATGTGGATGTACCATCTTTTAAGGCAAACTCTGAGCTTTAGGAACTTCTTCAATGAAGATTCGGGACACACACTGCCAGCCCGTGAAGGTATAGCCTGTTTCAGGCTCTCAGATAATGGGGGAAAACGCAAAAGTAAAAGGTACGCGAAAAGTTAGCGCGGCGGGAAAAAGGAAAAATGAAGGAGGCTCCACCGCCTCTGCTCTCGCCAGTTTCCTCCCTTTATATTTTCGTGTTCGCACTTTCTCAATTCAGCGGACCCGGCTATCTCGGATCCTTGAACAGGCTTAGCTAGTGAAGGCATCACCAGCGACTCCATGTTGACAATTGTCAACCCAGAATCCGATGCGCACCTTTCCTTTGTGATATGTTGTTACAATGCCCCTCAATAGGGCGAACGCGGGGAAGATCTTGAGTGTTGCCCTGCCACATGTACACAATACCGTGAATGGCCGTTGAAAGTGAAATACCGTTTTTTGCAACAGGATGTGCACTTATAGACTCTGAAGGCACCGGTCCAGGAAACACGAAGAGCAGAGTTAGAAAAGTTTTTATAAAAGACGCAGTCTTACATCCACAATGAAAGTCAAGAAAACAACAAATAAGGAAATGAGGCAACGACAGCGAGAGGAATAGTGTGATTCTAGTGATTCTGTTATTGTGATCTTATTACAAATCACTAATAAAATGAGTTATAAGAGTAGTTAGACTATAAAGTTTTGAACCTCCCGGCTATAGTTTACAATTCTCTTTTAACATTACAGAACAACCTTTCTGTTACGTAACCCTGATGAAATTGTAGTGATTCGAACGAAATCATGCGATTTGTTTGAAATTGTTGCTTTGAGTTTTGGAATCCTCAAGTTTGTTTGGTAAAAAAAAGCTTTTTGCTAATATGGAAGTTTTCTATCACTAAACAATAAATGATAATGACAATTCTTGTCTGCTCTGCTTTATAACTGCCGTAATTCCGCACCATTTTGGTTTTCGAAGAGACACGAAACACGCGATCGATGCTAATGATAGACAAGTTCAGTGTTTCAAAACAAAGATGAACGGCCGCCATGTATGTATCGATCGCGACGGTATCGGATGAGAATGAATGGTCAAAATTGAAGAAAGGTGGACGTCATTGGTAAAGGAAAGAAACTGGGAGAATTGGACTCTGAATAAACTGCAAATGCAGATAAACAGAACAAAAAGCGAATAGGTATTGTTTCAACAAAAGTAAAATTGGCCAGGCCTCGGTTTAGTTGTTCAAAGGTTGGATAGCGCTATCCACCGGATAATTCACTATCCAGCGGATAAGTTGTACAAAAACCAATTATTGTGTTATCTACTGGATAATGATCTAGGCGGTGGATAGCGCTATCCAACATTTGAACAACTTCAGCCGGAAGAATAATTTTTATAACTTTTACAACTCAGTTAAGGTCCAATAAATCGTGCACCGAATGTTTCTGAGTGTAAAGCAAAGCATTTGACGCCAATTCCGTTTTTATGGTCTGGTTTTCCATGCGTTACTCAAGTGATAGAATGAAGAGGGATTTGAATATAGATACAATTTAACCTTACCTTTATCAGACCTTAATCCCTGTTATCATCCAAGTTTTTCCAAGCACACTCCGTCCAGTTCCTGATAGCCAGCATTCCACTTGGTCCAGACTCCCCCTTGGGACCGGGAGCACCAGGATCCTGCCGATTGCACCGGTAGGGCCAGGAGGTCCCTGGGGTCCAGTGTTTCCTAGCATTCTTTGGTCACCTTTCTCCCCGTCATGGCCATCTTTTCCATCACGGCCTGGTATCCAAGATGTACCTGCTATGCCGGGCACTCAATTACAGAGGGATGTTGACTTCTTTACAAAAGGAAGCATGATACAGATAAATTTAGTTTCTTTAAAAGGAGCAAGAGAGGAGAAAGGCGTCGTTCTCTTTAATCATGTTTGTAACAAGCCAAAAAAGGGCATTTATCACACTTTCAAAATGTCCCCTGGAAGGCTGGAATTTTGGTGCCCAAAGGGCAAAAAATGAGACCCCCCCTGTAACTCCAAAACTAAAACTCAGAGAAGTGAGCCAAAGTGGCTTTTGAAATATCTCATTATACCCAACTTCTGTGCCAAGTTTCAGCCAAATCGGTTGACCACAACTTTTGGCCCCTGGAACACTTTCTCAGACAATGACACTTAACTTATAAGAGGTCGACTTGTCGCAAGTCTAGCGTGTTGCTGTGTTAAAATTAAGCACCATGTAGATCTTATGCAAAAGAAATATATCTCTTACCGGTCAGTGTAAAACGCAGACTACGGACTATTGTTTTCACCATGCAAATGAGTACTGGACAAAAATAGTTCCGTTGTTTTCTAACCCTAAAAACAATAGTCCGCAGTCAGTCCGCAGTTTGCATTTACTGCCCCTATCTCTTACTGGACTCATACCCTTCAGCGCTCACAAAAACTTCTATCAAAAAATCAAAACGTATACTTAGGCTATTTGCATGATGGCGTCAATTTACTAACTATGACATTGATCCTTCAGGGTTTGCTATCTTGTGCAAATTAGGGGTTTTGTTATTTAAACCTCACTGGGATTATGAATAAATATGAAAAGAAAGCTCAAAAGAATTATGGTCGTAGTAGTAAAATGACGCCATCGTGCAAATGGCCTTTTAGAGCCCCCCTGCCTACCTGGATCTAACAAAAAAGAACTCTTGCTTCCAGGAAAACATTTGCGAAACTGAGAATAAGCAGTCACAAACTTAAGATTGAGAAAGGTAGATACGACAATATACCACGTGACGAAAGGCTATGCAGTCTCTACAATTGTAACGGAATTGAAGATGAAACTCACTTTCTAGTAGATTGTCCAAGTTTTTCTTCGATAAGCAAGAGAGATGTTCTTCGCTAAACTAGAACCTAAAATGCCGTTTCTGCGACTACAATCACATGAGGCCTTTTTATCACATCTAATGAATTCTGCTGACTATTTTGTTAACATCCAATTAAGGTGGCCCGAACCTATTTATATGTACGTTGGTTATGTTTTTAAATCGCGTTTTTCGGCAGGAAAGATTGACCGGTTTCTATGATTTTTGGAATCCTTAATAAAGAATGATCGAACTTTAAGAAACTGTGATTTATTTTCTTGTAGGTATAGAAACGTTTGAGATATCGGCATATGTTTAAAACTGCAGTTTTACAAAAAAATGTCAATAACCTCGACCCTTAGACAGATTTTTCTCTAACTTCGGCAAATAAGCCTCAGAGCTCTCTAGTTTTGTATCTGCAAGTTTGAAGTCAATCGTGACCGTAGAACTCGCTGCACAAATAGCTGGTCAAATTTAACCTTAAAATGCAACGCTAACACATTTGTGATAGTTGACGCGCAATTAGAGGAAAACTGCCGACGGACTATCTCCTATCTACAAAGGAATTCTCGTCCAAAGCTTCAGTTGCAAGAAACTGGCGAATACAGTTCGCAATACAAGAAGAACAACTTTAACAACTTAACTTCATTTATATCATCTTGCTTTGAATTGAGAGACAAACTTGTCTCCGGAATAATTAATCTTACTGATGGTTGAAAATAGGCAATGATTAATATATTTAAAGTTAGTTTAAATATTTAATTAAAAAAAGGGATTCAATAATTAAATTCAAGTAGCTTTTGCAATATTGTAACACTTTGTTATAGTCATGCAAATAAAGCTTATCATTGTTGTTGTTGTTGACTTCCTCACAGAGAATCTCAGTAGTGGATGTTCAACTTGTGCTAACTCACTTTGAGTTTCATTTAAGCTCCATCTTTGTCGCATTGCGTCTTAACTCTGATATCTCGATATAAATTCTTTTAAAACGGAGTTTTTAATGTTTTCTTCCCGCGTACATGCCATTTAGAAACTCGCTCCAGTCCTCTCTGAAAATCGGAGGAAATGTATTTAGTGCCGCGCACTTTCTGCAGCTCTACCGCAAAAATGAGTACGGTGATTCCAATTTTTTATTTTGTGATTTTACTAAGAACAGTGTATCCTTTCAATGCGAAAAAATTGGTATAAATCTATGCTCAGTCTTTTGGCAATTCTACTAAATTGTACGGATTGAGCTATAACGGGTCTAATAGCGCGTGTCCAAATTAAGGCTACTTTGGAGCGTAAATTTAAAAAAGGGCATAAAAAGGAATTTTTCTGGTACGCAAGTAGATAAACAATAATTTTAAGTCAAATTCTGTGCAGATGCATCATCAAAAAAATATCTCTTTTTTGTCTTACTTTGGGCTGCGCACGGTTTTTGCCAAGGGGTCCTAAATAGTCGTATTATATTTGTCAGCATTGTGACGTGAAAACGAGCACGGTGACCCCCACTTTTTATCACTCTTTTATCATCTTTTTGACTTGTTACATCAGTGTACCAAATTTCACCAAGGTTCGTTTACTAAGGAATCACCTTAAGTCAAAATATCCGCATAAAAATTATCCAAATCCCAATACATTTTCTTTGCAAGAATTAGTTGAGAGATTCTGCTAAAAGATCAAAGTAGTTTCCCTTTGGTGCATACTCATTTTCAATTAATTCTCATGACAAATTCTCTGGATGATGTATCGATATTTGTCAGAGAAAATTGACAAAAAAAAGATGCTTTTTTTAGTCAGTGACACATTTGGCTCAGAAAAAAATCTGAATGAAGAATGAGATAAAGAATGACATATATAATACAAAGAAATTTTTTTTGATAATTTTCGGGATTTAAAGGGTCAAAGGATCACGAATTTTCTGTTCAAGAGGTATCTCATCACTTTTGCACTTTATCTTTATCACGTTTGTACTTAACCAAATGATGGAAAAAGATGCAAAAGAAATAACCTTACCTGGTTTGTTGTGTCCAAGGCGTTCGTAATTAAGACAACCAGTCCAAATATAAAGACGAATACTTGGCAAGGAAGAGAGGTCATTTTGCCTTGAAATCTAGCAGAGATGAAACCCAACTTGATGAGCTACTTTAAAGGGACATGTTCACGGTTCAGCGCATGCTCATTAATTAAATTACTTTTTTCCAATTTATTATTAATTCTATCGGTTAATAATCCCACTCAAATGTATCTCAGGGCTCTCAAAGTGTATTTCAAAGTAGAAGTGTATTTCAAAGCAAAGAAGTAGGACGGATTAGTACAAAAATCTCAGAAAAGATTAGTGGATTATGCCAACACTACCAACGTCGAATTTATTGTTGACCAGAGGGTTTTATTCCATGGTTGATTAATTTACGGCTATTTGCAAATATTTAACTTAATCAAGTGCAAGTGACTGCCAGGGGTGTGCAGATTGATTCTTTGACAACATTATGACATGATCATATTGCTTGCGTAGACGATACAGCATGTCGCGGCAGAAAAACAGCATCTTGATAAACGAGCATGCGCTGAACCGTGAACCTGTCCCTTTAATGGCTTATATCGGCATTAGGGTTAACGGCATTAGCGTTGTGAATGAAATGTTACTAAAGTTAAAGAAACCTCTCTAAACTGACCGACTCAAATTTTCCAGAAACGTTCGCAGATTCTCGCCTGCTTCTGTATCGTTAAAGGCTCTTGTATTGATAGGAGGACCTTGCGATCGTCACCTGGTTTTTGGCTTTGCCAATGAAAGCGTTCACGATAAACAGTTTTCTATGGCGGCAATGTAAATAGTAGTAACAAATTGAGGACGGCTTTTTATTTATGTGTTAGTTTCTTATTTACACTCTTATATTGCGTCGTACGTTGTCAAAGCGTTGTAGATTTACGAGCTGATGAAGATTAGGCTTAAACTTAAACTTTGAAAATATGATAAAGAAAACCTATACCGGCTGCGACTAAGCCGATTAAAATAAATTATAAGTTTATGCAGTGTGTGCTGCTTGCCTGCGACAAGCTCCGATTGACCAATAGAAAAGACAAGGTATAACAACTTTATATTCGGCAAAGGTGGGGATAGGCAAACGCCTGCCATGAAGATAAAACTGATTGAAAACGACAGCTATAAAGATTTGAAAGGGGGCTGTCGGGGTGGTGGCTGGACGAAAGGATTTCGAGCCAGATTAGCTCGAGCTAGTGTTTGCACTTAGACTCGGAGTTTAAGGGGGGAGGGGGGCTGCTCTATGCCTGCCACTTCCTTTATCGCACTAATTAGTGACTATATCACCAAGGGAGTATCCCCTGGGCTGCAATCGAGATAACAGGTCACTTTGTCTATTATGAATACCCGGAATAGTCATTTTTTTTTTTTTTTTTTTTAAATTTATTTTTTGCCTTACAGACATATATTAAATGTTTACAGTACTAAACACTACTGAAAACTAAATACTACTAGCAATATTCACTATACTTGCACTATTTACAATATTGGCTATACTGACAATACCATCCATACAATGCTCGTACTACTAATAATTACAATGGTTACACTACTTACAATTCTAGTACATCACACGCACACACACACCCACATAAACACACACACACAAAAAAAGAAAAAAAATAGTTAGTAGGTCAGAGGAGTTATTTTTCATGTCTATTTTATAGCTTTTCAATTCTGTATTTAATTATCATTTTACCAACGAAGTCTTGGAGGTGAATTGGTTTGTTGTGTAGTTTGTTGGCGTAGATGTAGTATCTCATAAACAACATGGTATAATTGAATTTCCTTACTAGTACCTTTTCATGTAAGTCCGAGAGGATGCCGAACAGTCTTTCTTCGCTAGATGGGTTGAAATTGATCTTGTTTTCTATATTGAACCAGTTGATAACCCGTTGAATGAAAATCTTGACGAAATGACAATCTCTAAAAGTATGATTAATAGAGTCTTTTTCACCACAATATATACATTCATCATCTTCCTTGATTCCATAGCGGTAAAGTTCCTTTTTGGTGACTACAATTCGGTGGATTAATTTATATTGAAATTCCTTTAATTTGGTCTCTCTACAGACGGTTTTTAGGGAGGTGAATATTTTTTCCAAACCTCCAAATTTTCTTAGGTAATAATCAGGAACTGTTTTCCAATTCTGGTTCCCTGAAGTCAGTAATCTTGGAATCCAGGCTAGTTTTAGAGCTTTAATCATTATGTCGATGTCTACCATACGTATTCCGCCTCTTCCCAGATCCTGATAGAGCCCAGTTCGTTTGATTTTATCCCTTTTGTTTTTCCATAAGAAACTAAAAAGCTTTGTTTTCACTGTGCTTGCGATATCTTCAGGAACATTAAGAATTGAAGCTGAATAAATTAATTGTGACAATCCTAGGGACTTAATTATCAGTACCTTCCCAAATAGTGTGAGGTCTCTAGATCTCCACATATCCAGCTTTGTTTGAAGTTTTCGTATTTTCAGATTAAAGTTCAATTCATTGTTACCCTTCTCATCATAAGAGACATAAATTCCTAAGAGGCGAACCGGACTATGTAACCATTTTAGTTGTAAAGGATAACTTTTGTTTTTTTCCCATTTTCCCAACCAAATTGCTTTCGATTTCTTTATGTTTAACTTGAGACCCGCTAGCCTCCCAAAATCTCCCACCGTTTTCAAAGCATTTCCAACGGAGATCAAATCTGCACAGAAAAGGTTTGTGTCGTCTGCGAATTGGCTCAATTTGATTTCGTGCCCGAATATTTTGATTCCTGTTATACTTGGTTCTTGTCTGATTTTGCTGGATAATATCTCCGTGGAAAGCACAAATAAGTACGGAGAAAGGGGACACCCCTGTCGCACTCCTCTTGACGGTCTAAACCAGTTGGTCATGAAACCATTGTTTATCGCCGCGCTCTCAATTTTTGTATAGAATGTACTGATCCATCTTTTTATACTTGTTCCGAAGTTGAATATATCCAGTGCTTTCATCATGAACGACCATTCTAGAGAATCAAAAGCTTTCCGAAAATCTAGAGATACTAGAATGCCAGGTATGCTTTCTGACTTCGTATGTTCCATTATGTCGATTATTAGCCTAATATTTTCCCCGATATATCTTCCTTTGATAAAACCGGTTTGATCAGTGTGCACTAGATTTGGTAATAATGGTTCTATTCTCCTTGCTATTGCCTTAGTTGCTATCTTGCAATCAACATTTAGCAGTGTTACCGGTCTCCAGTTTGAAAGTTCTAGTAGCGAGCCATCTTCTTTGGGAATTAAAGTAATAACGCCTCTTCGTTGTGAAATGGTGAGTTCATTTGCATCATAGGCCGCATTGAAACTAGCAACAAGATCGTGTCCTAGCAGAACGAAAAAAAACATATAAAATTCAACCGTGAAACCATCTTCTCCTGGAGCTTTGTTGTTTTGAAAAGTGTCTAAAGCTTTTTTGCATTCTTCATAAGATAATGGACCTTCTATTCTATCTCTGTCTGCATCTGATAGTTTTGGAATTTTTAAATGTTCGGTGAATTCATCAACATTATTTTCCTGTGAATTATTTGCTGATGCGTACAATTCGCTATAATAGTTTTCGATAGCTTCTAATATCTGAGACTCGTTGTTTGTTACTGTTTCACTTTCTGTTCGCAGTTCAGTGATGGTTTTCCTGTTGTAGTTTCTTTTCTCCAGATTGAAAAAGTACTTTGTTGGACGTTCGCCCTTTTCGACCCATCGACATTTCGATCTAAAAATAGCTGCCCTCCCTTTCTCCTCGTAAATAGATTGGAGTTCCATTTTGAGATCTTCATATTCATTTAGGATGTGCGCGATATTGGGAGAGTTAAAGTTGTCGCAAATATTGCGGTCCAGAATTTCGAGCTGTCTCCTAATTTCCAATTCTCTATTAGTGGTCGCTTTAGCTTTCTTTTTACTATAAGCAATGGTTGCCGCTCTGGTTTCCATTTTTAACATTTCCCAAAGAAGGCGTGCGTCTGCCAAATTGGAGTAAAAAGCGCGTGTGCGGGAGTACGTTTCACGGATTTTGGACACATAATGTTCATCTTTCAGTAACGTGTTGTTGAATTTCCAAAGTCCGGGTCCTCTAGACTTTTCAGTTGTCCAAGACAAAGAAATGTAAATTGCTCGGTGATCCGGTGCTATAGAAGGATAAATTTCGCTTTTCTTCACATGTTGTGTCAGTTTTTTGGCAACTAGGAAAAAGTCTATTCTGGATTTCAGTTTTAACACTTTTGACTCATAAGAGTATTTACGTAGCCTCGGGTGACGTAATCTTTGAATATCTACGAGATCGAAAGCGTCCATAGCTGTCAAAATCAGGTTTCGATAATTTGTTGGTTTCCAAATTGTGCCACCAATTTTATCTATCTTTGATAGTGTGCAATTCCAGTCGCCTCCTACAATAAGCGTGGAAATTTCTGACTTGTCGATAAGGCAATTGTTTAAGTTTTGTAAGAAATCTAATTGTTCACTTTGGCTATTCGGGGCATAAATATTCACCAGTGATAATTTTAGAGAATTCAGAACACAAGTAATTAGCACGATTCTTCCAGCCTTGTCACTGAATGAGTAATCGATCTTATTTTGTACCGTAGGGTGTAAAAGAATGCAAACACCTTTACTATGCCTGGATCCGTGAGAGAAAAATATTTCACCTCCCCATTCGTTTTTCCAAATAATTTCATCTTCTGGTTGAGAGTAAGTTTCTTGCAAGAAATAAAGTTTTGAGTTATGATCTTTGAGATATAGAAAAATGCTCCTCCGTTTGGCTTGATCTCTTATTCCCCTTACGTTTAGAGAAAGTATATCGTATTTTGCTTTCTCTTGCATTACAATAAAAAACAAAAAAAAAAACAAGAAGAATATATATGCAAATTTAAAAAAAAAATACAGAAGCAAACAAAACTAAAATTATACAAAACGTAAATTAAAGTAGTTTTTGAGCGTTTCCCTTCTTCTTCTCCGAACTTTGCGTTTTTTGTTCCTGTCCCAAATGTAAGTTACAGTTTTTGTCTTCCTTGGCCAGACGATTGGACATTTAAAGATAATCTAAGTCTTCCAGCTCGTTAATTCTGACCGGCTTACCCTGCGGAGAGGTCTTGACATATATTGATCCATCCATTGACCAGACACTCAACAATTCATCATTTCTCCGCATCTCGTTTGCCCGATTCATTATTTTTTTCCTGTACGAGGTAAGATTCTCGTTTAAAAAAATTCTGTCGGCTTGCACTAGAGTTGACGACAAGCACTGCGGGAAGATGTTAGAAACTCTGACATTTTTTAGCTTAGCCCTAGCCCTGTATAGATTTGTTTTGACCTTGTGGCTTATAAATTTTACAATAATTGGTTTGTTACCCTTCCTGTTCAGCTTGTGACATATTTCGATATCCTTTGGTTCCACCGATACATCTAGGGCCTCCGCTAATTTTAACACCACGTCTTCCGTCTCGGTGTAGGCGCTTTCTGGTACACCATGTATTTCTATTGAGTTTTTCCTCGTGTATTGTTCTAGTTTGTCTTGAAGATCGTACAATTCACCAATTTCTTCTTCCTGCTCTTGAATTTTCTTTCTTGCTGCCACCAGCCCGCGTTCTACCTCGTTGTACTGCTTCGTTATATGTTCTAGAGATGATTTCAACGCAGTTATATCGTCTGTTTGATGTTGAATTGTGCGCTTGAGATCGGTCATTTCGCTTCTGATTGTTTTGTTTTCGCGTAGGATAGTTGCAGTATTTATTTGAATGTCTACCAACATCTCCCTTAGTTCTGCATTACTGGGCTCACCTTCGGCGTTTATTGCTTCATTTGTCGCTTCCACTAACTCCGCGGCCTCTTCCTCTTGACATTCCGCCATGTTGGCTCTTTTAAGTGTCGATGATTCTTCTTCTTCCACTGATCCTCGAGCTCCTCGTTTGTGTTTTCCTCCTAATTTCTGCATTTAATACTTCAGCAAGTGATTAAACGTTGAATTATTATGTCCAGGCGGTATAAAGTTCTCTAAAATTGGCGTAAAGGGACAGAAACTACGCTCCTCACAAAACGTGCCACCGCACACCGACCCCACGCATGCTCTCCCCCCCCCGGAATAGTCATGTTAAGAACTTGTTTAGAATTTCTATTACACACAATGCGACAAACGAAAAACGGTTTTGAAAGCAGTGTACAGAATTCTTTTAAACTAAGGCTCATTGCTGGTCAAATATAATTTTAACTTGTTGCTCTTGCCGATGAGTGTTTTAAAGAGTAATACCAGCCAGTATCGTCATCAGTTTTAGACCAAACAAACAATTTAAACATAAAGGAACTACACAGGATGGTCGAGACAGAATATAACCCCTCGTTTTGCAACAAAAACAGCTGTAGTTCTGCGCAGATGGATGGTTCCCAAACGGGATCTAACAGCCATGAGAAAAATCATTTTAGCAGCCGTAAATGCAGCTGTGTAGATTCAGCCACAGTTAGTAGAGGAGACTGGTTAGGAGGGCCGGAAAACATCAAGGTTGAAAACAACTGTGCTCAGTAGTTTATGTTAGAAGCCCTGACCGTGCACAATCCTTTGTTTTTTGTTCCCAAATTGTGACTGAATAAATTCATGCAATGTTTCTATTGGTCAGTAAGTTAAAAAAGATAGGAATACTATAATTGAACGTTGTACACGGACAGGTCCGAAAAAGCTAACAAAAACATATAACAAAGGGTTTCCCAACCATTCCACTTTAATTAATTATGATTCAACTGCTGACGACATTTTTCGAAGAGGAAAACCCCTTATATGCAACAGCAACAGGGAGAATTTAGGAAATTGTAAATAAAACATAATTGAATTGAAACTCAGATATATCAAGACACTATTTGAATCTGTTAAAATTCGCTTTTCAAAGAATTTCTCATTAAATCAAGACAATTTTAACTCCCCTTAAAGAAGAAAGCAATGGTCATAGGCCGTAAATGCAAGCTTTGTGTTTTAGTCAAAAAGTAGCATGTAATAAAAGATCAGCACAAACACAACATCTAAAAGCATCCTGCATTTTTTCATCAACTATGTTTACACCATTACTTATAATATCACAATCCATTTGCTAGTAATCTATAGAACTGCACCCTCGATTAAAAAGCTGACAAGTGTTTTTCTTTGCAGAAAGGAAGGTTTTGCCTCGACATCTAGGCCTGAGCCTTAGGAACTTCTTCAATGAAGATCCTTGACACAGACTTCCAGCCCGTGTAGGCGTCTCCAGGTTTTTCACTCGGACAATTACCAACCCAGAATCCCACGCGCACCTTTCCTTTGTGAATGTTGTCACAGTGCCCCTCAATATGGCGGACGCGGTGAAGATCTTGAGTGTTGCCTTGCCACATGTACACAATACCGTCGATGGGTAGAGGAGCTGAGCATTCTGCGCCGTTGAAAGTGAAGTACCAGCGTTTGCAACAGGCTGTACACCTGTAGATTCTAAGGGCACCGGTCCAGGCCACACGAAGAGCGGTGTCAGAAAAGTTCTTGGTGAAGACACAGTCCTAAATATGGAGGAGATAAACGTAGAATAGTCACATCATTTGGTTATAATAGGAGGCAAGATAAAAGTACAAATGACGATAGCATTTTATACCAAATAAAAGATTTAACTCGTGAAAATTTACCTTTATTAAACCGTTGTCTTTGCCATCGTTTAAATCTTTCCAAGCGCACTCTTTCCAGTTCTTAAAAGGCAGCAGACCTGGGTTCCCAGGATGTCCACTTTGTCCACGGTCTCCTTTTGGACCTGGTGGGCCCTGTACACCAGGCTCTCCTTTGACACCTTCTTTTCCATTTACACCAGCAGGTCCCTGAGGCCCAGTCTTTCCTGGGCTTCCTGGGTCACCTTTCGCTCCTTCTCGGCCATCACGTCCGTCACGGCCCGGTAACCCGTACATGCGGGGAATACGTCCACCAAACCAGAATGGGGGAGATTGCTAGAGAGAGAAACAAAAAGTTACTTAAAAAGGTGTTATTGTGCGTCGAGCAAATAACTCCCTCAGTGATTTAGTCCATCGACGATACTTAGCCACCTCTAAGCAAAAAAGAAAGGCAAAAAAGAAAATGACACACTTTAAAGAATTTAACCCCCTTCCTTTCCCCCACTAGCCTTTTGGAAAATAAACCGCTGAAAAAATAATTCCGAAGAATATTTTAAGATGTCTGCAAATATCCTTAAAATATTTATTTACTCTATTTGGCTCTTTGTGTAGTGTAGTGGAGAAAATTTACATTAATTTAAGGGATTGTTAGATGCCGTAAAATTCCTAAAATAAGGCCCCCATGTATAAACCCCTCCAAATATAAGTCCCCCCAAACTCGTAACGCCAAAAAAAAAAAAAACGAAACAAAAAAAAACTCCGATAAATCGCCCCTCCAAATACTAGCCCTGGGACTTGTACTTTTCCCCTCAAATCGAAAATAAAGCAAAGAAAAAACTGTACAGTAACTGCAACTATAGGCTAGCCCAATGGATTTAAGACGCATATTTCCCTCCCATTTTAAGCCTAGCCGATTTTAAAACGCAAAATTTCCCTCCGTATCTAAGCCCCTCAGAAAGGGCCTTTGTAAAATATAAGCCCTGGGGCTTATTTTCGGAATTTTAAGGTATACGGTCAAGACAATTTAATCGAGAAACGGAGTTAGTTGATGTTGATGGCCAAGAAAGTTCCCTGAAACCTCTTTTTAAATCATTTGTGCTGATGCGAGACTTTGTTAACATTATGCAAACCATTCTATTTTTTGAAAGGAATTTATCCCATATCCGTGTTTATTAGTATTAGTTGCCTTCATTTATTATGTTTTGTTACAGTTTTTTCTAAATTATCGAAATTGAAATTGAAACAGCTACACATTTGTATGTCTCTGAGCTTTGCAACCTTATCACGATTTTCAAGATTTTTGAAAGATGCTATCTATAGTTTAGACATTCCTTCACGTCGACCGAGACTAGATAAATACTCACAGAAAAGTACTCTTTATCAGTTAATGGATTGCGCAAAATGCAAAGTTCTCTTCTTGAAGATTGTTCGCTATCATTTGTTCCAGTTATATCAGGCATGGTCCCGCGCAGAAAGTTAATTGACTCACCATATTGCTTGAGGTTTGTTTGGTTTTGTTGCCCGCCACTGCTGACAAGGCTAAGAATGACGCAACAGCAAATAAACACAACAGAGCCAGAGAAACTTTACACGCTGTACTCATCGTGTCGGTTTTTTAAGGGTTTTTCTAAAGACGAAGTTGGAAAATAAAATCAGAAATAAAATCAAATAAATGGTCAAACAAATCCTACCAGTAGTTTTCCGTAAAGTGTCGAGTTCAAAGTTTACCTAAAGAAGACTCTAATAAAAACTAAATCTAGCTGAATCCTGAACCTTCATTACAACTCGCACTTTTCAATTTATAGTGAACTTACTCAGGGGCACCCAACGACGGTTTTCTCCTGAATGCATTGAAAAAACGTTTTAGGCTACAATCTAGGGTACTTTCAGATATCTAGAAATGCATTGTAAGCGGAGCTATAAAATGATTATTAGTTCGGTAATCCTACGCTAGAGGAACTTGAGTCTTTTAGAAATTGCAAGGGCTATTATTCAGTCTTATTTTAACGAAAATTTTAGATGTAATTTAACCTATTACGAAAGTGAGAATTTTACTAATTTCTCTCCTCAACATGCACATTTTTGAATTCGAAAATTTTAGGTTTCCTTTTTTCTACAAAAAATAGCCTAACCTGAGGAGTGAAACGTAAAAAATTGAGGGAATTTATCAGATAAGCTTCGAAAATTGTACATGAATGGTACAGTCAACTAGAAATTTTTATCTATAGCCGTCCTAAAGTAACAGAAAATTCAAGGCAATATTTGCTTCTCCGAACAGAAATTTTACAGAAAACGCTCGACGGGTGCCCCTGGTTACTCGCTGGCACCAATTTTTGTTCTCCTCGTCGCTTTTAAGAAACCGAATCTAGGGATGTTCATTTTTTCAAACTCTACTATGTTCGTGATTCAGATTTTGAGCGACTGATGCTAAAACGATCAACTTAAAAAAATTACCCTTACTTTTTAAGCTACAGTCCAGTTCGCGAATTCATTGCAAGTAAAGTGAGACTATGTAGTCCGTTTGACTACAACGTAGCATTGCTTGAAAAGTCTCAAAACAATTGCCGATCACTATGTATCGTTAGGAAGCGCAAATTTCCGATAGCAAGCGAAAAAAACCGGACTCATAGGACTTGAAAAAAGCAGGAAAATTTGTTACCTGCGGACTCTTTTCTGCCCGAGCTGCTCGTCGTAAGTAACATAGGCCACGTTAGTTTAACAACAGCTTTTTCTTCCTTTCTGTTGATTCTTTGTTCATGTTTTGGCAAGTTTTTGTTTACTATAAATTGATTAACTGTTGGACTGGTTGATAATGAACATTAAGTACTTATTAAGAGCGACGGTCAGGAAAAATCGACCAAAATCTTAATTCCGTGGCAAGAGTTGAAAAATAAATTTCTTTCATTTTTTGTTCATAGACAGCTTTTAGGTAGATAAGAAACCTAATGTAGATTGTTCCCGCCAGAAGCCTATTATTTGTGAGAAATATTAGAAAATCGGACTGCCCTAATATTTTAACATGATATTCGCTAACATCAACTTTCCTCGCGTTCGCAAACGAATCCGCATGGAGAAATTTTGACAATTTCCATGATCAGAAAAATTCTTTTCCTTCCACTAGAAGATACTTTAAGGGCAATAGCATAGCTCGTCGTACTGAAATAATTTAAAAAGGAGAGATAGGTTTTCATGATAACAAAAACTTAAGTTCGTTACCCATTTTCGACGGCAATATTTAACATGTAGTATAACTCTAAATTCTCCTAATGCCATTTAAATCACATAATTAGACATTCATTTAAAACATACCTGGGAGTTGGCTTGGGTTATTGAAGGAAATCTCTGTAAGACACCATCGAAGTTCAGGAATTTTCACAGTAGGCCGGCGGTTATTGTGTAAACACTTCCAATTTCGAAACGCACAAAAGTAGATATTTACAGCCTCAAGGCTCGTTTTTCGTACTTTTTGTAGGTTTTCCCATTGCAAAGTTGCTTGTTTCAATCAAAGAGTGGGGTAAAAAGGTGAAACTGGGTCAATTTTAGCCATTTTCAAACAGTGAACTCTGCCAGCCGGCAACTCTGCGTGACAATCTGCTCCGTGACTGCACGTGACATAACGTACGTTAAAATGACGCCGTCAAAATGACAGTCACGGAATCACGGTAGTAACGCAACGCAATTCTTGAAAGAGGAACATTTTTAATACCGACAGTATTTTGAAGAAGAAAAAAATCAAACGCGCTAGTATTCTGGTACTCACTTTTTATCGAAAAATAAGGACTGAACAATGGTAATTCGCTAAGGATGACGAAACGAGAAGATATTTCGTCTTGTTACTTTACTATCGAGGAAACTTGGAGCCGTTACATAAGTTACTTTGCTCACGCTTCAATATATTTACCGGACTTCGATACTTTCGTTTGGAGGCTGCCTTCAGGAACCCAAGCCAATTCTCAGGTGTGTTTTAGATAAATGCCTAAATGTGTGAATAAACGAGGACTGGGAAAATTTGGAGCTATACCACATGAAGAATAATGCCGCAGACAACAACTACTAAATTAAAGTTTTTGTCACGGTAAAAACCTGTTCTTCGTTTTTGAATTACGTCAGTTCAACGAGTCTCGATATTGCTTTGGAAGTATCTTCTAGTGAAAGAAGAAGAGTTGTTCTATTGATGGAAAGCGTCCAAATTTCTCCTTGCGGCTTTATTTGCGAAACCCGGGTTGAAAATATGGCCATTTTAAGAATCCGACCACGAAAACTGATATTCTTACTTTTCTCGAAAATAAAAGCCTTTTTGCGAGAACAACTTACATCAGATTACTTATCTACCTAAAAGCTATTTATGGACAAAAAATGAAGGAAATCGATTTTTCAACTCTTGCCACTCAGGGTCGATATTTCCTGACCGTCGCTCTTAAAATTTCTTCATCCAAAAACTATCTAGTACTGTTAGGTTTTTTAACTTCCTGTATTTAGTTTTTGTTCCGAGTTCAGCATGAAGTTAGATTAAATCATACCCCGACGAAGATTTTGCAGTATTGGTGAGGCGTGACATGCATACTGCGAACGTAACATTGAAATACTTGAAGAGATCCCTACCAATTTTTTTCGTGATGAATTCACTGCTTAACAAAACAGTTCAATACCTATGAGAACGTGAATTACATGGGTATGAATTTCATCAGGTATTTTTAACTATGCTAAAAGGCCTTACTGACTGGAATGCTGCTACTTTTAAAGTTGATCGCAAAAAAATAACTACTTTTAATTTTTTCAGTTCAGCTTGACAAATACATAATAAAGTATTTGGCAACGTTAATACAACCATCTTAACATTTTTGTTTCCCGCTGAAAGGATTCTAAAAGATATATTTATGGGGTTGCTTTCTTACTAACTTGTCAGTAAGCCTGTAGTCATCGTTTGAGCAGCCTACTAAGCGGGGAAGGGGGGGGGGGGGAAGGGGTACTCCCTTATTTGGCCTCGTGTCTCTGAAGAGGAATCATATGATTTTCAACGCCTTGAGTCTTAAAAAGGATATACAATTTCACTTTTTATAATAAGCGTCTTTTTAGACCGGGAATGGGAAAGTTGGCGGTGAGTGGTCTACATTTGTAGTACCGACAATTATTTTCTTCAAATACAAAACTTATTCTGTGATGTTTGCTTAAAAAAGGGCATACGTAAAGTCAGTTGTCTTTAGCATAATTATGAAATAAGTTGTATAGGTATTTAAGGTTGTATTTGCCTTTTCAACTCTCATGACTTAAACTGTCTCGTTCGATTAGCTCACTTGTTTGCTCGACATGTTCTCGTTTCAATTGTTTGTTTAGTGGAGCTATTGTCTTCCATTTGATATCATGTATGGTTGACTGGGTTGACGCCACAAGTGTCATTTTTTTCTACATCGTGAACTTCTCTATTGACTTAGACCCTGTTTACATGCAGTGGGGGACCCCGGTCTAGTGGGGTAAGTTTCTTTTGTTTTGTGTCCCCCAGAGCGTGAAAACAAAAGAAACCAACCCCACTAGACCGGGGTCCCCCACTCCATGTAAACAGGCCCTTACTTTGTCAGTATAGAGCCCTTGAATAAACTCGAAAACGTTCCTTTGTAATAATAAAACGCGAGACTGGAATTTAGAAAAGGGAAGAGCTTTAAAGGCATTTCTAATACAATACAATGCTTCAAAACAAATATTTTTCTGCGGAAGAGTTGGCTTCGCAGTCCACAATGTGAATCCTTATATGACTATCTATTTTCGTTACCATAACAACTTCTGCTCGTAAATTTGCTTCCGCCTCAATGTTAGAAAAAGGTAAAATTCGAGTGCGCGTTCGAGAAATGGTCAAAGGTTTTGGTTTGTGACAAACGAAACTACTGGGACAAAAAAATGAACAATAAGCGCCTGTATCACGTAACCGTTTTAGTTAATACATACATATATATTATTAAAAATTAGAAGCATTTTAATGTTTCGTCTTAGTTTTGTAAGTATTTAATTTGTTTTTCGCTTCATTCTTTTTTTTTTTCAGTCAATCTCTCTGGCGCGGTCCTTCCAGACGGTCGAAGTTGAATTTGGATTATACTATGGTTTGCTGTTTTAAAAATTACTATTAAAAACGGTTGCCGATAAAAGAGAAGGAAATTAAAGTTCAGTTCATTGTAAAATGTGTATCGAGTATCCGAATTATATATGCCAAAATAGCCATCACGACAAAACCTAGGCAGCAAAATTCGTTGTCTCTACTGTGTGCAGACTGTAATGAGAAACGGTGAATCTGTAATAACTGAAATAGTTTTCGAACTGCATATTAGTTAAAACCATAACCATAACTACGGTTTTAGGAAATATACACTGACCTCTCAGCACAATTCATCACTCGCCATTACAGCTGTGTATACGGTAGTCGATCCTAGGACGCGGTTAAAATTCGGGAGCTGTAGATTTTCTTTCAAGGCTTTACTTAATTATCCTATTTGGTTCATTCTCCACGCTTTTCTGGAACTGAACAAGTGTTACTCGGCGTTTGACTGTTACACTCCCTTCTCATAGTTACTGAACCTCACCGTAAAAGCTCAGTTGATCATCACATCCTGTAGCTTTCGTTCTCACTGCCAATAACACTCTGAGTTTCGCTGTGAAAATACTTTCGCAGCGCAATTAAATCTTCCAATAATGTTTTTACATTTTTCAAACGCTATAGTCAAAGCGCTGTTTGTTTCAAACGGGAGAAATATAGCGATAATTAATTCATTTTAATTCGAGTTTATATTCTTGTAGTGTTTTAAGGTCAAATGTCTACCTTGCGTAGACTGCGATATTGTATGATAGTGATGATAATTTACGATGCCCAATTATTAGCCAATGATGGCTTAATGTTGCGGTGTTATTTTTAATTGAGCGCAGCATTATATTAATAAAGGTTATATTATAAGCCGCGCATAATAATAATAATAACATTTATTTATACCGCGCAAATTCAACTATGCATTGTAGCCTGCTAGCAAGCTCTTCCATTAGGGGGATATTGTGAAAAGTATGCGCGAGCGGCGGCGCTCGTTCTTTTGCCGATCGCTTCGTTCGTCACACATTCTCTCAGGCTAATCTTTGTAATTAGTGAGTTCTGTTATGTGTTTTGTACATTCCAAATCAACCGTTGAACTTGGTAACAATTTACATTAAATCTAATTTCGCGTTAAAAAGTTGAACCAGATTGTTTCAAGTGGCAAGGAAATTATTATAAGCCATGTTTGACACATCCTTACCTCACGAACCTAGCTTTATTCTATAGAGAGGAAAATGATAAAAAATGGTAGTAGAAGGAGAAAACACTAGTGCAATAGGACGTGGGCCAAAAAACGGTAAATCCTCTTGTAACACAATAACTGAAGGAGATATGAAACTGGTGTTGCGTTATGCGGAAAACGAAGCACGGTATTGATTTTGATTCAGCCATAGAAAAAGATCAGTCCTAGTGATGTTTCCAACCTTTTATTTGATATCATCAATTTTGAAGTCTAACAGCTAGACAAAATAGTAAAAAGTACCATTTTGCTAGGCATACACGGGAAAACTGAAAAAGAATCTGAAACGCTATAAGGCAATTATAGCATACAGATGTGGAGTTTAAGGCAAACTCTGAGCTTTAGGAACTGATTCAGTTTTTAATAATAGTAGTTAGACTATATAGTATGGAACCTCCCGGCCAAAGTTTACAATCCTCTTGAACCTTCTAGCTGTTACTAAAGTTGATGAAGTTGTTGTTGCTCTGAGTTTTGGAATTTTGCTAACAATATAGGGCTCGTCAAAGTGATACTGTGCCACCACTCTTTACTATCACTGAGACAATGTGACACTGTTCGACTACATTTTACTATCACTGTGAAACTGTGCCACTGTTCCACTGTTCCGCCACCCTTTGCTATCACTGTGACACTCTACTATTGTTCCACTGTTCCACCACACTTTAGTATCACTGTGAGACTCTACTATTGTTCCTCTGTTCCACCACTCTTTACTATCACTGTGACACTCTACTACCGTTCCCCTGTTCCACCACCCTATCACTGTGACACTCTACTATTGTTCCACTGTTCTACCAGTCTTTACTACCACTGTGACACTCTACTATTGTTTCAGACTGTTCCACCACCCTTTACTATCACTAACAACAACAACAACAACAACAACAACAACAACAATGTATTTATTTAAAGAAATATTAAGTTTACAATACTTCATGTCCTGCAAATAGCTATAATGCTAATCTAGGCAGGACAAGACTTTAACTAAAGGCGTTATTAAATTACATAAGAAAAAAAGAAAAGAAGAAATACAAAAACATACAGAAAGAAACACCTTACATATAAATTCAAGTACAAGGGATTTTGTTATTTGAAAAAGACAAAAATTACAACTGGAGGTATATACAACATATCAGGTTAACTTCACAAAATATTCTATTAAATAATTAACATTCAAATAATTATCTTCATTACCTAGAACATTAAGGAGTAGTGATTTAATTTTTTACGAAAATTAGAAACGTTGAGAGTCTTAACAGAAAGTGGAATAGAATTCCAAATAGACACACCAATTCTAGTAAAAGATTTTTTCATTTTTTCAGTTCTAGAAAATTTGACAGAGAAGCATTCTTTTGCAGATAATCGCGTATTATAATGATGTTTTGTATTGATTTTCGCAAACTTATCGAGAAGACTTTTAGGAGCTGTCTTAGCATGAACGTCATACATTAAATAGCTTAACTGTTGAAAGAACAAAGACTGCAAAGGAAGGCAGTTTGATTCAATAAAAAAGGGATTGCATGGTCTCTGGGTTTAGAAAAATAAATCAAACGCAAAGCACGTTTTTGCAGAACAAGTATCTTATTGAGGTAAGTCTGTGGACAGTTGCCCCATGCACAGATACCATAATTTAAATAAGGAGAAATAAGTGCATGATATAAATTCAAAAGAAGACGCCGTGGAATGTAATGCCTCATTTTAGCAATTATTCCAACCGATCTACTAATTTTGTGACAGATAAAGTCAATATGACGCTTCCATGATAGTTCAGAATCAATCATTATACCCAAATATTTAACAAAGTCCTTCATCTCTAGAGTTACTCGAGTATTTAAAGTTGGATTAAAAATCTTAATTTGAGGAATGAAAGGTATTCTTTTTTGGCGCGGACGAAAAATGACATAATAAGACTTTTTGACGTTGAGCGTTAGTTTGTTAGCATTAAGCCATTCACTTACTTTCTCAAGTTCATTATTGACAGTTAGTTCAAGAGTACGTAAGTTGTCATTTACATAAGTTAGACTTGTATCATCTGCGAATAGATAAAAAGTAAATTCCTTGGAAGATTTATGGATGTCATTAATATATAACAAAAATAACAAGGGTCCAAGTAGAGAACCTTGAGGCACTCCACATACGATCGTTTCAGTTTCAGATATGCATTTGCCTATTTCAATCGACTGTCGGCGATCTGAAAGATATGATCTAAACCAAGAATTTATAACTCCTCTTATTTCATAGTGTTCAAGTTTTGTCAAAAGAATCTCATGATTAACAGTATCAAATGCTTTCTTAAGATCTATAAAAATCCCACATGAGTACTTTCTATTGTCCATATTAGAATGTATGGTGTTCACAATATCAAGAATCGCGTGCTGGGTACTATGTTTATTGCGAAAGCCATATTGTAAATTATAAAGAATATCATTCTTGTCTATAAACTTCATCAGTCTACGATATAAAATTTTCTCAAATAAACGATTATAAATTGATAACAAAGAAATTGGCCGATAGTTTTCAGGTAACGTCTCGTCTTCACCCTTATACACTGGAATTACTTTTGCATATTTAAGTTTTGCAGGGTAAACCCCAGTTAGTACAGACTGGTTAAAAGTTTTGGTTAATGGTATGGATATGACTGATTTAGCAAGTTTTAACAGTTTAACAAGGGGTAGAATAAAGCCCCAGGGCTTTATTGTATGGCAACAAGCTAATTTCTGTTTCAATGTCTTGCGGTATAATTGGATCAAAATAAAAACTGTTCTGCAAAGGTGGATCAAGATAATCAGAAAAAGTAGTGTTAACTTCAGGAATATCGGTTGCAAGTTGATGCTCTATTGACGAGAAGTATTTGTTGAGTGTGTTACCAATCGTTTTAGGATCATCTGATAAAACGCTATGCTCGTTAGAACGAATGAAGTGAATTCTTTTTGATTTTTTCCTTTTCTTCGCATCTCCTAATATTTCGTTAATACCTTTCCATGTCGATCGTGTATTTTTTATGTTAGAGTCGAAAAACCTTTGATAGTGACGTTGTTTACTCAATCGAATAAGGGTTGTTAACTTATTTCTATATATTTTATATTTCGGCCTGTTTGATTCAAAGAACAATTTATTCTTCACCTTCATAGATTTCCTTAGTCCAGCAGTTAGCCAAGGTTTAGTTAGCATTTTTAGTTTTCTCACTGAAGCATCTCTGAGCGGTGCATGTTTATTAACTACATGATTTATGGTTTTATAAAGGTGAGAGAACGACTTGTTTACGTCGCAATTATCAGAAACCTCTTCCCAATTAATTGCACTTAGGTCATTCATGAATTCATTAGCATTAAAGCTGGAATAATCCCTAAATTTAGTCTTTTTTGTATGTGGTAATTTTTGCTTGTTTACGTTGACAATACAGACTTGCGAAAAATGATCGGTTGTGTCGGTGACGATATTGCCACTAGAATTGTCACTGTGACACTCTACTATTTTTTCAGACTGTTCCACCACACTTTACTATCACTGTGACACTTTACTATCGTTCCACTGTTCCACCACCCTTTACTATCACTGTGACACTTTACTATCGTTCCACTGTTCCACCACCCTTTACTATCACTGTGACACTTTACTATTGTTCCACTGTTCCACCACACTTTAGTATCACTGTGTTCACTGTCACACTACATTACTATTCCTTTGATACTACTACTCTAGCGTCAATACACTCCGTTTGTTTCATGTTATGAAAAATTGGCGAATTAGTGCTGTATTCATGGTGTGTGAACGTTACTAAATTGTTGATTGTGGTACACCAAGCGCAAGCCGTAACCGTGGAATGGTGTGTGTGTGCAATAGTCCTAAACACGATTGTCTCAAGTCATGATTTAAGAATTAACGCCGTTGAGAGTAAAATGGCATCTTTATAAACTGCGTCGATGTATGTAACAATTTATTGGCTTTGGAACTGGTGCACTTAAGGTGACTGTCATTATACAGCATTCTTGTTCAGCATGCGTGCAATGACCACGCTTGGCTGACTTCCGAATGCTGACCGAGATATTCCCGTCACGAGTTGGTTTAATTATTGGCTTGCATTAAACCTGTGAAAAAATGATATTTTTTTAATAGTAAGTAGATTTAGTGTGTAGCACTTCTTGATTTTTTTGCAAAGGCACAAGAAGCACGAGAATTGATTAAAAATTGTGAGTTAAACCTCTATGTAACACGCGATGGCCTGTCTCACTGTGCCAAAAAAAACATATCTCGGTGAGCTTTCGGAAGTCAGCCAAGCGCGGTCATTGCGCGCGTGCTGAACAAGAATGCTGTATCATGACAGACTAAAAACAATAGACAACTCCCAAAGCACAAACTCAGCCAAAACGCTAAAAATCTTCAATGTTTACTCAAGTTTGGGTTTATAAAAGATAATGTCACAGTTTTTCAATGACCATGAAATTCAGAGTCCGGGTAGTTAGTTAATCAATTGTGGTCCTGAAAAAATTTGAAGGAAAAAAAACTACGAATTTTTAAGGAAATGCTTTTTTCGTGAGAAGGACTCTTAAACTCTGACAAACGTCAACAAATAGCGAAAACTATAATTTCTATATGTTTGCTTTGCTCGAAATCACGCGCATTTACAAGGCCCTAAAGCGTTTTGCTGACTTGCAAGGACCCATCTGTTATAACGATGCCCAAAATGAAGAGATGAATCTCATAGTTTATTAGATATAATCCGTGTAAAGTTTGCTTATCATTTTCGCATAAGTTATGACCTAAATTTGGAAACCGCTGAATTTCTCGAATTGGGTCTTTGCGATTTTGGTGAAACTCTGTTCAGCGCAAGGCACTAATGCGCACTATGTGTAGCCGAGAGATTTTCACGAAAAAATGCCGGCAACAGCAGATTTTCGACTCAGACCTCAAAGGGGCGTGGCATTATAACCACGTGACATTTACTCCGATCACCAAAAATTTGATGTTATATTGTAGATTGATCTATATGTTATCCATTCTATGTGTTAGACTTACGATAAAAGTAAAGGTGGGGATACCAGAGAGCTTCAAAGTAGGATGGTATCCCCCCCAAAAAACTGGGTCGAGTCACCTTAAAATATAGTGCACAAGGTTTTAAAATAAAATGAAAAATAATCCTGATACATGAACCCTATGTATGAGTTATTACAATTGAAATCAAAATAATATGACTCGGGATTTTAGTCGCAGTAATCTGAGTTTGTAAAGTTGACGACTCATGTGACCAGACACTCGATAGTTTCAGTAAATTTTATTTATTCAATGCTTGGTTAAACGAGTCATCTATTATGATTACGCCTACAAATCACCATTCTAGCAAACAAAAATCTCCTTTCCAGGGTATCTATTTTCCTTCATACACGTCAGAAAAGGCTGTTAAGAGCAGTGCCAGTGAGAGTGCAAGACTATCCAAAATTGCTAAGGGGATCACAATGAATTTCCTTTCTGATTGCATTTGGTCAATTATGGTGTATTTCCATTATAGAATTATTACGTGCATACGCACGTAAATTTCTATTCAAAGAAAATCACGCAAAGCATCCTGCGACTTTTAATGTTATCGTTCCATTACCATTACATTAATCGACCTCCTAGTATTCTGTAGAACTGGCTGGAAGCGATAGTGTTTATCTTAGCGAAATGGATGTTTTGTCTCTGCATTTAGGCCTGAGCCTTAGGGACTTCTTCAATGAAGATCCGGGACACAGACACGTAGCCAGTGTAGGCGTTGCCGGGTGATCCCGCTCGACAATTACCAACCCAGAATCCAACGCGCACCTTTCCTTTGTGGATGTTGTTGCAGTGCCCCTCAATATGGCGAACACGGTGAAGATCTTGAGTGTTGCCTTGCCACATGTACACAATACCGTCAATAGGTAAGGGAGCTGAACATTCTGCGCCGTTGAAAGTGAAGTACCAGCGTTTGCAACAGGTTGTACACCTGTAGTTTCTAAGGGCACCGGTCCAGGCCACATGAAGAGCGGTGTTAGAAAAGTTCTTAGTGAAGACACAGTCCTAAAAATGACGGAAATAAACATAGAATGGTTAAATCGCTTAGGTATCATAAGATAAAGGTAGAAAAGATAAATGGGGACCAAGCGATTTAGGAGAAAATAAGAGTTCTTGTAACCTTACCTTTATTAAACCCCTGTCTTTGTCATCGTTTAAATCTTTCCATGCGCACTCTTTCCAGTTTTTAAAAGGCATCAGGCCTGGAGTCCCAGGATGTCCACTTTGTCCACGCTCTCCTTTTGGACCTGGTGGGCCCCGTACACCAGGCTCTCCTTTAGCACCATCTTTTCCTTTCACACCAACAAAACCCGTTACTCCAGGAGGTCCCTGGGGCCCAATCTTTCCCGGGCTTCCTTTGTCACCTTTAGCTCCTTCTCGGCCATCACGTCCGTCACGGCCTGGTAACCCTGGAGAACCGGGCTTGCCATGCATGCCGGGAACCCCACAATACCAGAATGGAGGTGATTGCTTTATTAAGGAACAAGAAGAGACGAAAAATATTAATTTATGTTTGTGCAAAGAAAAATTTAGTCATTTATGTACCAATTTTTCTTTATTGCTTGCTGTATATATTTCCTTTTTTTTGTTTTTATTTTTATTTTTATAATTTTCCTCCCCTTTTTTCTTTTTCAAACTCTAGCCGAAGCTGCAATCTCATAATGATTTTCACTTACAAGTGAAGGAGATGTGGTATTTTCTTTCACGTAGAGACTAGATAAAGATTTTCTGAAAAACATTACTTTCTGGGTTGTGCAAAGTGCAAGGTCCTCAGTGGTAATGAATTTGGTCGTTATCCTTTATTTCAGTTTATAACAGTTGTTGTCCTACACAGAAAGCTACTTATTAGTGGCTCACCACATTATTCGAGGGTTGTTTGGTTTTGTTGTCAGCCAAAGCTGTAAAGGCTAGGAATGACGCTGCAGCAAAAAAAGACAGGAACGGAAGAGCAACTTTACACGTTAAACTCATCGCGTCCTCTTTTGACGGATTTTCTGAAGACAAAATTAAAAGTTTAAGATTAGAGTGTTAGAAAAATCAAGAAATTGCTACCAATCTTTCGAACGTCTCGTTTTTGAAGTTCTATATCTCCCAAAGAATAAGCCTTGACAATTTAATCGTTTCGTTAATTGTGCCAAGCATTTTATGGCTATTTTATCGGTACGTAGTTAGTGCTAAATATTTTACGGTTCCATTCGGAAGTATTCCGTTCTTATCCGTTTTTTTCCGAGTTGAGTAGTTGATGTGTCACTAGTTGGACACTCACAGGAATACTTCTTCTTTTCAAACCACCCTCTACTTGGAACGAATTTTAAAACGAGTGATTTCTATCAACAACTTTCAAGATTGCATGTTCCTCTCAAATTTCGAACCGGAAACTGCACCTTCAACTGTGGCGAGGCTTGGAATACTTGCCCAGCTTTAAAACTATTTTCTATCTTAGGTATCCTCAGTTCGAATTTCTGTTGGAAAGAAGCAAAAGGAAGGCGACCTACCGAAGCAGAGAAAACGACGTTACCTGTAGACTCTTTTCCTCTTGTCGTGAGTCAGTAACATAGGCCACGTTGGTTTAAGCAGGGCCTTTTATTCCTTTCTGTTGATTCTTTGTTCTTGTTTTGGCAAGTTCTTGTTTACCGTGAATTGAACTGTTAATGAACATTAAATATTTATAAGATTTCTTTCTCCAATAGTTTTAAGTTCCTGTTTGTTGTACCAAGTTTAGCATGAAGTTTATTTTAGGATAGATATCAGGGGCGTAGCACGTTGAAGGTGTACGCACGAGGGGAACAAAACTTGTAGCGGGTCTCGGGGTATGCTTCTCGAGAAAATTCTTAAATTTAGGGTCTCGAAAATGCTACTTCCAGCGTTTTCCGCAGGAAATTTTCAGCAAATTAATACGCGGGAAAACGCAGGAGTGACAATGTAGCTGTTTATTTTATTCATCTCAGGTGTTGTCGGTAAGGTACAGTTTTCACGGGAAAAAGATAAAGGAAATACTAACACAAAGACTCCAATAAAGTGCGAAAAATGTATCAGTCATCCCTATTCAATGCCGGGTACAAAAATGCTTTTTCAGAAAATAAAAAAATATATTTTTTCCATATTTCAACTGGTACATGTACGCACAAGCTCATGTGCGTATTTGGACGCTACGTTCCTGATATGTGTTGACCACATGCAACGGATTCAAAGATGAAAACCTTTACACAAACATTTGAACATTTTTCATTGTTAAGTTAGAAATAATTGTTTTCTCACTTTAGTTTTCTTTTACAGGAAGAGGGTTTTTGAACTTAATGCAAGCTTGTAGAAGCCATGTAAATCAGTTATTAGTTTACCCTATCCATGTTCTATTGAGTGTAATATAAAAATGAATCCGACTTGATCGTATAGAGCAATGGGTCTTTAATCGTATATCTGTTTTCAGCATCCTACATCGTAAAATTGAGGATGTATCCGTTTTCATTAGAAAACTCTTTGGATTGAAGAATTTCTAAAAACTATTGAGGGAATTGGGTTTTTTTTCCAGCCACCTGTGTCGCTGACTAAATAAAATCTCTCCTCTCACCTAAAGTCTGGTATCTTAAAGCACATTATAAAAATTGTTTAAGTAAAAGGTTGTATGACCAACAACCCAAACTGGCGTTCTCGATTATATTGATTACAGCTCTATTGTTTGCTCGACATACATTGTATTCTGGCACACGCGTCATTTTTTCCATAATTAGTATTCAGCCATTGAATTAACACGAAGGCTCTCTTAAGTTCAATAAACTCGTGAGACTGAAAATTTAGAAAACGGGACAGCTTTACAGCACTACAAATATCTTTTTTCTTTCGCATGAAGTTTTGCTTTGATCTTCGATTTTCAGCTTCTTTCCTTTTCCTGAAAGGTCGCACCATTCACTGAACTGTTGCAACAGTTTGTTTATTTTAGTAAGAATTACCATTTGGAATATTCTTATAAACATATCTTTGGGGCGCAAATTTGCCATGGGGAGACTTGCTAAGAGCGCCCTACTCTTCCTCTACAATATGTTTTACGCCTTTTTGAACTCTTATAACGGACTGTTTTAAAAAATGCTGTAAAATCTTGGTTTCTCGAACCTCTAGATTATTTGAATTCTGACCTCCCTTAAGCAGACAAACTCTGTTATTCTGCAGTCTGTCGAACAACCCGATAATTAAAACGAATTTCTTAACTATTCGCCCGGAGGTTGGAAAAATCGGGGTCTTTGACCGGATCGTCGCCATTTAGGTAAAATGAAATCATTACCACTTATACTCTTAGATACTGACTTCCGCCATATAATGTTAAAAGAAGGTAATTGACCCGAGTGCGCGTTCTAGAAGATTTTAAAGCAGGAATTCTTATCTGTGTAGAATAATTAGCGTTCCTCTCACCGAACTGTTTTAGTTCATCTTTGCGGTTGATGGTTGAATTTGACTTATGTTGACGCTTTGTTCTTAACCATTGAAATTGTTCGCCAACAAATAGACGGAAGTGTAATAAATTCATTTTATGGTGGATTATTTTATCTATCAAGTATCCGCATTATATATGCCAACTGGCCGTCAAGATAAAACCTAAGGAAATTCCGAGAGAGGCTGTCATTAATACATTGTTCCGATTCCCTTGTGGGTGGATTAAGAAACTGTAAACACCTATGGTAGGTTTAGTCCGGCAGCCGATTTAAAACCACAATTGCGACTTGAGGAAAAGCACAGTTCTTCACTCTCCATTATACGGTTTTAGTGGATCCTAATAGACTTCACTGATTTAATTCCGAAGAGCCGTAGATTTTTTCCAGGCTCCATTTTATCACCTTATTTGATTTATTCTTCACGCTTTAATGCGACTAAATGAGTGTTACTCAACGTCCGAGCGTCACACTCCCATCTTATAATAATTGATCACCGTAAAAGCCTAGTTGTCGCTTTTGTTCTCAGTGGCAATAAAAAGACGCTGAGCTTCACTGTTAAAATGGAACGGAGACTTTTACAGTGCAATGAAATCTTGAGGTATTGTTTTTACATTTTTCAACCGTTATAGTCAAAGCGCCGTTCGTTACAAACAGGAGAAATATGGTGATAAATAATTCATTTGAATGCGAGTTAAAATTCTTGTAGTGTTTATGGTCAATTGTTCGCCTTTCAAAGACTGTAATTTTGTATGATTGTAATTATGATAAATTCACGATGCCCAAATATTAGCCAGTGATGGCCTGATGATGTTGCGTGACTTTTCATGGAGTGCAGCATTGTATTAGTGAACGTTTTTAAACCTTTAGTAATTTATGATATTAAAATATCATATTAAATCGCTGTGTAAGCCTGCGAGCAAGCACTTCCTTTTGAGGGATATCGTAAATAGTATGCGCGAGCGGCAGTGCGTGTTCTTTCGCGGTTCGTTTCGTTTGTCATTCGAAATGGAGGGCTTTTTCGCGGGCAAATCTTTGCATCTAGCGGAAACGATTATAATAAAATAACTGTTTTACAACTTCCACATCAAGCGTTTGAACTTTAATTCTTAAATTTATTTTTGCATTGATTAGTTAAACCAAATTGTCGAGTAGTAGACGGAAAAACACTAAAACAATAGGATTTTGTATTACATTGAGGAGGCACGCTGTTTTCCAAAGACTGAACTGCTGTTGCATTCTGCGGAAAACGAAGCAAACTCAGGCACTGAAAAAAAATTCAGTCTTACGAATTTTCTTTGGCAAATGATTTACTTGATTCTGTGTTCAGATATTTGGTCTATATAATAAACTCACTTTTTCCTAGCTGTTTCTATTAAAAGACCAGCCCAAGTTTCATAGAAAAACGGTTTTAAATCAAAGCCTTACTTATGAATGAAGCCGCCACAACGATTCCACCTGGGTTAGTAGGTAAGATCAGGGCGGATAAAGGTTGGGCGGTGAAACGAGCGCTCCGCTCTTCATTTAATGTGTGATGCGGAGTAGGACTGGCACGAGCGCTCTTTCCGCGCTTCCGGTGCGCTTGAAGGCAGGCGAAATTTTTCTTTTTGCGAACCGGAAATCCTATTTTCTTTCTGTAATTTCAGGGTACAATGTTAAATAGATAAATTCGTTTCATAATATTATCAATAAACAGTTTCATATGTTTGTGTCTGTACGTCTATAAGTTAAACTTGTTTGTCGTATAATGCCAAAATTTGAGTTTAATTTGAAAGTGTTGAATACCTCCTCCTTCCACTAAATATCACCTAATCGTCTTTGGCCGTTTCGTTTGCAAAAGCTTAACACTTCTTAACCTCAATTTTTACATATGTTAAACGGGGATAAATTTTGTATAACATAACAAAAAATTAGATTGATATATATTGATATAGTGGCGTTGTACTTCTTCAAACTTTGCTTCTCGGGTGCAACAACGCGCCATGGCGATTCGCGCAATGCGTTGCAAATCCGGCAACCGCATGTAAACAAAATTTATTGAGGTTAGTTGTAAGGTTTTTCCTCCGTTTTTCTCTCTAAAACAAAACAAGGTAAACAGTGAAAACTGAGGGGAAACTAATTTTGAAGTTTCGAAGAAAAAGAAAGACGTATGAGATGTTTTTTTCAAAATTAAAAAGAAGGATGATGGTGATTGAAATTAGCATAATTTCACCTTGCACGAGCTGCACGCATTCAGCAAAATACACGTCATCTAGTTATGAAACACCATCTGCTGTCTTTCAGTTTTGCCATGGATGACATTTTCCTTCGTGTTTTAGACAGTACTTAGCTGTTTTTGTTTTGGAATAACATCGACATTGGCGAGTAGCAAAACGAAAATATAATTCAGTGGTAGAGTCATGGAAGTAATAAAAGAAACCCTTTGAAAGAGATGTTTGTCTACTCCAATTCAACTAAACCTCCCGCAAAAAATAGCAATATTTGCCTCTCGGAGACAGCGTACTAGCACAAAGGAACGAGGAAGAAGT
Source organism: Porites lutea (assembly GCF_958299795.1). Lineage (NCBI taxonomy): Eukaryota > Metazoa > Cnidaria > Anthozoa > Scleractinia > Poritidae > Porites > Porites lutea. The sequence goes on from NC_133202.1 coordinate 30,922,755, forward strand.
GCAAGAAAACAAATCAAGCTGCCATAATTCAGCGACAGTGTTTCACGTACAAACCACATCGCAAGCCCTGACCGAAGTCGAAAACAAGCGACATTTCTAAGCAGAGTCCCAGTCCACTGCATCTCACCTTTTTGCTCGGACGCGCTCGTTTCACCGCCCTACCTTTATCCGCCCTGGGTAAGATCGTAAAAAACCGCCCGCTTCCGGAACCAATCTTGATTTTAGAATTTGGAAAATACCGCCCCCTTGCAAACTGAGAAAAAAGTACAAGTATATATCTGGCCGACTTTTCTTTTTTTTACGTCTGGTGAAATACGCAGAAAGTCAGGTCCACCGATGTAAGCAAGAAAACATTTATTTTAAAGCATCCCTCCTTTTCAGTTTGATATCATCAATTTTGAAGCTAACAGCTAGTAAAAAGTATCATTTTCCTCAGCATACACGGGCAAACTATTACTGTGAAAAAGGATCTAACTAAAACGTTTGAAGGCAACAGCACACAGATGTGGATGTACCATCTTTTAAGGCAAACTCTGAGCTTTAGGAACTTCTTCAATGAAGATCCGGGACACACACTGCCAGCCCGTGAAGGTATAGCCTGTTCCAGGCTCTCAGATAATGGGGGAAAACGCAAAAGTAAAAGGTACGCGAAAAGTTAGCGGGGCGGGAAAAAGGAAAAATGAAGGAGGCTCCGCCGCCCTGCTCTCCCCAGTTTCCTCCCGTTATATTTTCGTGTTCGCACTTTCTCAATTCAACGGACCCGGCTATCTCGGATCCTGGAACAGGCTAGTGAAGGCATCACCAGCGACTCCATGTTGACAATTGTCAACCCAGAATTCGATGCGCACCCTTCCTTTGTGAATGTTGTTACAATGCCCCTCAATAGGGCGAACGCGGGGAAGATCTTGAGTGTTGCCCTGCCACATATAGCATGTACACAATACCGTGAATGGCCGTTGAAAGTGAAATACCGTCTTTTGCAACAGGATGTGCACTTATAGACTCTAAAGGCACCGGTCCAGGAAACACGAAGAGCAGTGTTAGAAAAGTTTTTATAAAAGACGCAGTCCTACATCCACAATGAAAGTCAAGAAAACAACAAATAAGGAAATGAGGTAACGACAGCGATAGGAATAGTGTGATTCTAGTGATTCTCTTATTGTTATCTTATTACAAATCACTAATAAAATGAGTTATAAGAGTAGTTAGACTATAAAGTATTGAACCTCCCGGCTAAAGTTTACAATCCTCTTTTAACATTACACAACAATCTTTCTGTTACGTAACCCTGATGAAATTGTACTGATTCGAACGAAATCATGCGATTTGTTTGAAATTGTTGCTTTGAGTTTTGGAATTTTGTTTGGTAAAAAAAAGCTTTTTGCTAATATGGAAGTTTTCTATCACTAAACAATAAATGATAATGACAATTCTTGTCTGCTCTGCTTTATAACTGCCGTAATTCCGCACCATTTTGGTTTTCGAAGAGACACGACACACGCGATCGATGCTAATGATAGACAAGTTCAGCGTTTCCAAACAAAGATAAACGGCCGCTATGTATGTATCGATCGCGACGGTATCGGATGAGAATGAATGGTCAAAATTGAAGAAAGGTGGACGTCATTGGTATGGGAAAGAAACTGGGAGAATTGGACTCTGAATAAACTGCAAATGCAGATAAACAGAACAAAAAGCGAATAGGTATTGTTTCAACAAAAGTAAAATTGGCCAGGCCTCGGTTTAGTTGTTCAAAGGCTGGATAGCGCTATCCACCGGATAATTCGCTATCCAGCGGATAAGTTGTAAAAAAAACAATTATTGTGTTATCTACTGGATAATGATCTAGGCGGTGGATGGCGCTATCCAACATTTGAACAACCTCAGCCGGGAGAATAATTTTTAACTTTTACAACTCCTTGTGGTATCAAAGTTAAGGTCCAATAAATCGTGCACCGAATGCTTCTGAGTATAAAGCAAAGCATTTGACGCCAATTCCTTTTTTATGGTCTCGTGTTCCATGTGTTATTGAAGTGATAAAATGAAGAGGGATCTGAATACAGATACAATTTAACCTTACCTTTATCAGACCTTATCCCTGTTATCATCCAAGTTTTCCAAGCACATTCCGTCCAGTTTCTGATAGCCAGCATTCTATTTGATCCAGACTCCCCCTTGTGACCGGGGGCACCAGGTTCCTGCCGATTGCACCGGTTGGGCCAGGAGGTCCCTGGGGTCCAGTATTGCCTAGCATTCCTTGGTCATCTTTCTCCCCGTCATGGCCATCTTTTTCATCACGGCCTGGTATCCAAGGTGTACCTGGTATGCCGGACACTCAATTACAGGGAGATGTTGACTTCTTTACAAAAGGAACCATGATACAGGTAAATGTAGTTTCTTTAAAAGGAGCAAGAGAGGAGAAAGGCGTCGTTCTCTCTTGTTTAACAAAAAAGGCGTCGTTCTCTCTTGTTTAACAAAAAAGGGCATGAAAATATAATTTAAAGACGAAAAACCGCGAGTACATTGTTTTTTCTCCCTTGATTTTCATAGTTCAGTATTATATGGAGGAATCAGAATAACAACTAAACACTCCATTTGGCGATGAGCTTAACCCTTTCAGGTGATTCGCTGGTTTTGCACTGCGCATCTCCTACTGCGCTTAACAAGGTGACCGCCGTGAAAAAGAGCATCTGAATTAACATGATTATTGAAATGAAGTTGACTGAAGAGAAAGGCTGTTGGAATTTTCACTTGCGGTTTAGTCTTGCCGAGATGAGACTCAATGTGTTGGGAGTGTGCATAACGCAAGCAGTACGCGTGTTGCTAAAAGTGTTTTATTATTTTTTTCCTGGTTCGTCGCTCTTGAATGTCACTTAGCTCACTTTTAAGAACTTATAAGAGATCGACTTGTCGCAAGTCTAGCGTGTTGCTGAGTTAAAATTAAGCACTATGTAGATCTTATGCAAAAGAAATATGTTTGTTACCGGTCAGTGTAAAACGCAGACTACGGACTATTGTTTTTACCAGGCAAATGAGTACGGGACAACAATAGTTCCATTGTTTTCTAACCCTAAAAACAATAGTCCGCAGTCAGTCCGCAGTCTGCATTTATTGTCCCTATCTCTTACTGGAATCATACCCTTCAGCGCTCACAAAAACTTCTATCAAAAAATCAAAACGTATGGGCCATTTGCATGATGGCGTCATTTTACTAACTATGACATTGATCTTTCAGGGTTTGCTTTCTTGTGCAAATTAGGGCTTTTGTTATTTAAACCTCGCTGGGATTATGATGGGAAAAGATGTAAAAGAAATAACCTTACCTGGTTTGTTGTGTCCCAGGCGTTCGTAATTAAGATAACCAGTCCAAATATAAAGACGAATACTTGGCAAGGAAGAGAGGTCATTTTGCCTTGAAATTTAGCAGAGATGAAACCCAACTTGATGAGACACTTTAAAGGGACATGTTCACGGTTCAGCGCATGCTCATTAATTAAATTAGTTTTTTCCAATTTATTATTAATTCTATCGGTTAATAATCCCACTCACATGTATCTCAGGGATCTCAAAGTGTATTTCAAAGTAGAAGTGTATTTCAGAGTAACGAAGTAGGACGGAGGAGTACTAAAATCTCAGAAAAGATTAGTGGATTATGCCAACACTACCAACGTTGAATTTATTGTTGACCAGAGGGTTTTATTCCATGGTTGATTAATTTACAGCTATTTGCAAATATTTAACTTAATCAAGTGCAAGTGACTGCCAGGGGTGTGCAGATTGATTCTTTGACAACATTATGACATGATCATATTGCTTACGTAGACGATACAGCACGTCGTGGCCGAAAAACAGCATCTTGATAAACGAGCGTGCACTGAACCGTGAACCTGTCCCTTTAATGGTTTATATCGGCATTAGGGTTAACGGCATTAGCGTTGTGAGTGAAATGTTACTAAAGTTAAACAAACCTCTCTAAATTGACCGACTCAAATTTTCCAGAAACGTTCGCAGATTCTCGCCTGCTTCTGTATCATTAAAGGCCCTTGTATTTATAGGGGACCTTGCGATCGTCGCCTAGTTTTTGGCTTTGCTAATGAAAGCATTCACAATAGACAGTTTTCTATAGCGGCAATGTAAATAGTAGTAACAAATTGAAGACAGCTTTTTATTTATGTGTTAGTTTCTTATTTACATCTATTATATTGCGTCGTAACGTTGTCAGTGTTGTCAAAGCGTTGTGGATGTACGAGCTTGATGAAGAATAGGCTTAACTTAAACTTTGAAAATATGATAATTAAAAGAATATTTATACCGGCTGCGACCAGGCGGTGTGCACACTGGGATCGCAAAGCATCAGATCAATGGCGATATTCAAAATCTGATCTTTTGTGTCAAGATGGCGAGGAGTGAACATCTCGCGGGAAGCGTCTGCGGAGACGAATATTCGTTAAATACGCTGTAGAAATCAGCGATTTACCTCTATTTTTTTTTTCCGGAGACGGCTGTAAAAACAAAAAGGCTATCGAATTATCGGGGGAAAACAGTCTGTGTCATTCCGTTAATAAGTGTAATTTGTTCAAAATCACTCGCGTGCAGTCAGTAAATCGAAGAATTGCTGCTTTGTTCAATGCTTCGGTCATGAAAGTACTAAAGGTAAGACCTGGGGTTCGCCGGAAAAAAATGATTTCATCTTCAGATTAGTGCAACTAGAACTACGAGGTGCTACGACGATTTCTTCATTATTAGCAAGACGAATTTAAGCTTAAGTTGCCTTGAAAATCTTGTAAGATTGTGTAATAGTACAGATAGTATGCTTCCTGCTGACAATATAGCCCTAAAACATTTGTCAGGTACTATAAGAGAACTTTAGCGGGCCAGCTTTACAGGGATTTAGCTCTCTGTTGGCACCCTGTTTGCATTTGTTATTTGTTTTACCATCTGTATTTAACACACATAAAGTAAATGAAAAGTCACTGAAAAGTAAATAAAGATATCATGTACAGTGGGTTGTGTCCTATTTATAAATAATTTTGAGCACTACTTTCTTCTGGGATCTTTAGTCGTAAATAAAAAGCCAGTGAAGAAATACTGCAAACTAGTATCCTTGCTTTCTATTAAATTGGTATGAGTCACAGAATGTAAGGTTTCAAATTGTAAATGGTATTCAGTATTTGGGATTACTAATCCTCTTACAGTCAAGCAGATTAAGTTACAAGAATTGAGCCTAGGAAGGCATTCATAGTTTTTTTTGCCTTTATTTTTTTTATATGAATGATTGTGTCAGTTGGTACAAACACATGTCATCGCATATGTTTTGTATGACAATGATAAATCTACTGTAATCAGGGGCAACATGTAGGGAGACGCTTTTCCTTTCTTGTGATCCCCCTCCCACCAACTACTTTTGTTTAATCCAAATGCTGTGTCATAGGTGTTATTTAGGTGTAAATGTTTGGGTAAATAAATGTATTCATTTATTTTATTATATTGGCATGGTGATTAGTATTTTAGTGCTGTCATTTTATAGTGACGGATATTATTTTTCCTTCCATGTTGTTGATATACTTCAGTCTTTTCGGTTAGCAATTGTTACTGTGGTGGATCCTAGTAGTACCCCCTTTTTCCCACTTTGGATATCTTGTAGTTAATTTTTTTATCTCAGGTAAATTTTATTTTTCTTTTGTTTCAACTCCATTTGCACACATTAAAATACCCAAAAGAAAAGAAAAATAAAAATTACCTGAGATAAAAAATTAACTACATCAGATATTTCCTTTTCCGTCAACTTTTTTTCCCTTAGCCTTAGTTTGCCAATTATAATTATTTTAGTACATCTATGAGATAAACGGTATTAACTCAAGCCACCAAAATATGCAAATCCCTTGATATAACCCTGTTCTTCGGGTAAATAGGTTGACTGACCTCAGTGTATAAGCAGTTTGTTGCCTGTCTGTTCAATATTCCTCTAAACTACAATAATCCTAACATCCACCCACACAGACACACACACACACTAGTCTTAAACAGATATATTTATTAATTTGACACTCAAGTGTGATAAGAACAATGAGAATATTCCATTGACTAGAATCAAAGTGCCAGCTTGGGGACCGGTCATTATTTATGTGGGGTGGGGGGGGGGGGGGGGAATTTTTTTTGTTTTAGCATGAAAGAAAAACGTGACCCACCCCTTTAAGCCCATTAGTTAATTCTTGACCCACCCCCATATAACTTTATATAAGAGGTGACCCACCCCCAACCCCCTTCAATCTATACCTCTATAAGGAGTTTCTGTTCACTGAACGAAATCAGCATATCTTGTGGACCAGTGTCCTACTCTGCGGCCACTTCTTGTTGATGTTCCTTCTTGTTACAGTATGACTGTCATCATCTGATTCACTTTCGCTTTCACTTTCATCACACAAAACAAGGTCATTGTCACTGTCACTCTCATCACTGTCCTCACCAACACTGACGCTTGAAGGAAATGTAGATTCCTTTGAAGTTCCATAATAGTGTACTGTGATTCGCTTGATTTTGTCGATTTTCTTTCCGTTCTTGCTAAGTTTATTATGCTCAACGTATTTGTCCAACTCGGGAACTTTCAGAGTGTCAACGAAGCATGCAAGCCTTCTCAATAGGGCTTATGTTTATTTATTGATATGTAGTGCCCACATCTTTGATTCTCCATACTTAGGTTGGATTGCTACATGTGACATCCAGTTGTGTTATGTTTTATGTCCAGCATTGCATTAGAATTTATTTAGATCTTCCACATGAATTGTAGTGAGTGTGATTCTTTACAAAACACACAATGACCCACCCCCAATCATCTTGAAATTCTCTTTTGGCCCATCCCTTTTCTCTAAAAAAAAATAGGCCTGGCCCACCCCATGATTTCTCCCCCCCCCCCCCCCCCCACATAAATAATGACCGATCCCTGTGGTGGCTTCTACATTGTACATGACACTACTCATGCATTTCTCTCACCACTTTCTTCGCATAAAGGGTAGCTGTTTTTAAAATGCACAGGGTTTATCTTAAAGTTGATTTCTTATCTTTGAGGAAAAAATGTTCAGGTGCTTTCATTATACTCTCAGAGGCTTCACATGCATGACATTGTCATTTTACTTGGTGTAATTTGTTTGTTTCCAATCAGACTTCAGTAGACCATCTTTCATTCATATATTTTTTCATAAATCTGACATTTGTTATGTGCAATCGTCCACAGGCTTCATGCTCCTGTAATTAACTTGTGATTACAAGAGTGTCACTTCCAGTGACGTGCCACGTCTGTGCGAGGCCACATTTTGTTATGAAAACATGTAGGTTTTAATTTCGAAAAAACTATTTCAAAAAGGGGGGAGCCTTGGGGAGCGTTTATACCTTGGCGTAGAACAATCTTTGTAAAAACAGTTAAGACTAGTTTCTGTCGTCAGTGAGCACTACAATAGAAATTATAGCTCAGCGTTATCCACAAGTACATAAACGTATACTTATTTAGGCTTTTTCTGTGAAGAAACATTCCTCATTACAATCTAAAACAAGGAGCACGAAGATTTATCCTCTACGAGCATGAAATTTGAACCCGTTGTTTGGAGAGCTATAACAGGGTTCTCAGAAAAGAACTATGTTTATCGAAATATAAAGCATATAACCTGGGAAATTTCTCGACCTTCACCGACATCTTGAAAATTCTACATCCACAATGCATCGCAATCCCAGTGCGCACACCGTCTGGCTTGCGACTAAGCCGATTAAAATAAATTATAAGTTTATGTAGTGTGTGCTGCTTGCCCGCAACAAGCTCCGATTGACCAATAGAAAAGTCAAGGTATAACAACGTTATATTCGGCAAGGGATAGCAAAACGCCTGCCATGAAGACAAATCTGATTGAAAACGACAAATAAAAATATTTGAAAGGGGGCAGTCGGGGTGTTGGCCGGACTAAAGGATTTCGGGCCAGATTATCTTGAGCTAGTGTTTGCACGACGGCTCGGAGTTTAAGGGGGGATGCTATGAGAAATATATTTTCAGCACCCGCAAATGCAGCCAGGTAGATTCAGCCATAGTTGGAAGAGGAGACTGGTTAGGAAAGCCGGAAAACATCAAAGTTGAAAACAACGGTGCTGTAGTTTATGTTGGAAGCTCCCTGACCGTGAACAATCCTTTGTTTTTTGTTCAAGAATTGTGACTGAATAAATTCATGGAATGCTTCTATTGGTCAGTAAGTTCAAAAAGATAGGAATACTATAATTGAACGTTGTACACGGTCAGGTCCAAAAAAGCTAACAAAAACATATAACAAAGGGTTTCCCAACAATTCCACTTTAATTAACTTTGATTCATCTGGCGACATTTTTAAGGTCCCATTAAAAAGATTCGAAGAGGAAAACCCCTTTTACGATTTTCCTGTTATAAGCAACAGCAACAGGGAGAATTTAGGAAACTGTAGAAAAAAGATCTTTTAAACTCAAATACATCAAGACAATTTTTAAATCTGTTAAAATTCTTATGGACTCGTTTTTCATAGAATTTCTCAATAAGTCGAGACAATTTTAACTCCCCTTTTAATTAGAAAGAAGAAAGCAATAGTAATAGGCCGAAAATGCAAGCTTTGCGTTATAGTCAAAAAGTAGCATGTAATGGGAGATCAGCACAAACACAACATTTGAAAGCATCCTGCATTTTTAATCAACTATGTTTATCACATTACTTATACTATCACAATCCATCTGCTAGTAACCTATAGTAGTGCCGGCTCATGCACCCTTGATTATAAAGCTGACAAGTGTTTTTCTTTGCAGGAAGGAATGTTTTGCCTCGGTATCTAGGCCTGAGCCTCAGGAACTTCTTCAATGAAGATCCGGGACACAGATTGCCAGCCTGTGTAGGCGTCGCCAGGTTTTTCACTCGGACAATTACCAACCCAGAATCCCACTCGCACCTTTCCTTTGTGGATGTTGTTACAGTGCCCCTCAATATGGCGGACTCGGTGAAGACTTTGAGTGTTGCCCTGCCACATGTACACAACACCGTCAATGGGCAAGGGAGCTGAACACTCTGCGCCGTTGAAAGTGAAATACCAACGTTTGCAACAGGATGTACACCCGTAGATTCTAAGGGCACCAGTCCAGGCCACATGAAGAGCGGTGTCAGAAAAGTTCTTGGTGAACACACAGTCCTAAATTTGGGGAAAATGAAAGCAAATCATTTGGTTATAAATAGGAGGTGAGATAAAAGCAGAAATGACGATGGCATTTCATACCAAATAAAAGATTTAAATCTTAAAGATTTACCTTTACTAAACCGTTGTCTTTGTCATCGTTTAATTTATTCCATGCGCACTCTTTCCAGTTCTTAAAAGGCATCAGACCTTGGTTCCCAGTATGTCCACTTTGTCCTCGCTCTCCTTTTGGACCTGGTGGGCCCTGTACACCAGACTCTCCTTTAGCACCATCTTTTCCATTTACACCAGCAGGTCCCCGAGGCCCAGTCTTTCCCGGGCTTCCCGGGTCACCTTTCGCTCCTTCTCGGCCATCACGTCCGTCACGGCCTGGTAACCCGTGCATGCCTGGAACACCACCAAACCCGCAGAATGGGGGAGATTGCTGGAGAGGTAAACAAAAAGTTACTTTAAAAAGTGTTATTGTGCGTTGAGCAAAATAACTCCCTCAGTGATTTAGTCTCATCGGCGATACTTAGCCACCTCTAGGGAAAAAAAAAAGAAAAAGAAAGAAAAGTAATGTGCCTTTATGACACACTTTAAGCAATTTAACCCCCTTTCTTTCCCCCACCAGCCTTTCGGAAAATAAACCCCTGAAAAAGTTTTGACGAATATTTCATAATGTCTGCAAATAACCTTAAAATATTTTTTTCCCTTCGTTTCCCGTTTCCCAACGCTATTTGGCTCGTTGTGTTAAGTGTTGTGGAGAAAATTTACATTAACGCATCGTTAGATATACGGTCAAGACATACAATTTAATCGAGACAAGAAGTTAGTTGATGTTAATGCATTTAAGAACTTCGCTAATACCTCTTTCTAAATTATTTGTGCTGATAAAGAGTGAGACTTTGTTAAAGTCATGGAAACCATTTTATTTTTGAAAGGAATCTATCCCATATCCGGGTTTAGTATTAGTTGCCGTCATTTATTATGAATTGTTACTAACAGTTTTTTCTAAATTATCGGAATTTAAATTGAAACAGCTACATATTTATCTCTGAGCTTTGCAACTTTATCACGATTTTTGAAAGATGCGATCAGTTGTTTAGACATTCCTTCACGTCGACCGAGAGATAAATACTCACAGAAAAGTATTCTTTAGCAGTTATTGGATTGCGCAAAATGCAAAGTTCTGTTCTTGATGTTTTTTCGCTATCATTTGTTCCAGTTGTATCAGGCATGGTCCCGCGCAGAAAGTTAATTGACTCACCATATTGTTCGAGGTTTGTTTGGTTTTGTTGCCCGCCACTGCTGTGAAGACCAAGAATGACGCAACACCAAATAAACACAACAGAGCCAGAGAAACTTTACACGCTGTACTCATCGTGTCGGTTTTTTAGGGGTTTTTCTGAAGACCAAGTTGGAAAATAAAGTCAGAAATAATGAATTAAATGGTCAAACAAATCGTACCACTAGTTTTCTTAAAGTGTCGTGTTCAAAGTTTACCCGAAGAAGACCCTCATAAAAACTAAATGTAGCTGAATCCTGAACTTTAATTAAAACTCGCAGTATACAAATTATCGTGAATTTACCCTCAGGGTCAGCCAACGACGGTTCGTCTTAAATACATTGGAAACACTTCTTAGGCTATAATCCAGAGTGCTTTTAGATATCTAGAAATGCATTTCTAACCGGGGCTATAAAATGATCTAAAATGTATCTATTCGGTCATCCTAGAGGAACTTGAGCTTTTTCTAAATTATAGGGGCCTCAGTTTATTTTACCGAAAATTTTAGATGTAATTTAACGCATTAGCAAAGTAAAAATTTTGCTAATTCCTTTCTTCATCACATTTTTGAATCCGAAAATTGTACGTTTCCTTTTTTCTACGAAAAATAGCCCAACCCGAGGAGTGAAATGTGAAAAATTAAACTTTTAATTAGAAAATCGCAAGCGATTTATCAGATAAGCTTCGAAAATTGTACATGGTACAGTCATCCAGAAATTTTTAGTTTTAGCCGTCCTAAAGAAATAGGAAATTCTAAGCAATATTTGCTTCTCCAAACAGATATTTTACAGAAAACAGTCGCCTTCTTACTCAGTCGCAGCTATTTCTGTGCCCCTCGTCGCTTTTAAGAAAACGTACCCAGGAATGTACATATTTTCAAACTTTACTATGTTGGTGAAACAAATTTTGAAACATTCTCCGATCAACTTCAAAAATTGTAACTCCTCTTATTTTTTAAGCTGTAGTCCAGTTCGCGAATTCATTGCGAGTAAACTGAGATTATCCAGTCTGTTTGGGTACTCGCATTGCTCGAAAAGTCTTAAAACAATTGCCGATCATTATGTATCGTTAGCAAGCGCAAATTTCCGATAGCAAGCGAAGAAAACCACTTGAAAAAAGCCGGAAAATTTGGTACCTGTGGACTCTTTTCTGCTCGAGTTGATCGTCGAAAGTAACATATGCCACGTTAGTTTAACAACAGCTTTTTCTCCCTTTCTGTTGATTCTTTGTTCATGTTTTAACAAGTTTTTGCTTACTACTGTAATTGATTATTACTGTTGGACTGATTGATAATGAACCTTAAATATTGACTGAAAATTTCTTCTTCTAAAAACTATCTAGTGCTGTTAGGATTTTTAACTTCCTGTATTTAGTGTTTGTTCCGTTTTCAGCATTAAGTTAGATTAAAGCATACGCCGACCACGATTTTGCAGTATTGGTGAGGCGTGACATGGTTACTGCGAACGTAACATTGAAATACTTGAAGAGATCTCTACAAATTTTTTTTGTAACGAATTCACTGCTTAACAAAACAACTCCATACCTACGAGAACATGAATTACATAGGTATAAATTTTATCAGGTATCAGGTAACTATGCTGAAAGGCCTTACTGACAGGAATACAGCCACTTCTAAAGTTGTCGTCACTAATAACAAATGTTAGTTTCAGTTATATTATTGAAATTGATAACATTGTTATAGACATCCACAACACGAGGGGAAGTGGACAGAACTCAATGCTCACTAAAGTGAGATCTAACATTGCGAGAAAGGCTTTTTACCTTCATTCAATAGAGCGAAACCCTTTGACAGTATTCTAAACAAAACTAATTAGTATAACTCAGTCGTGATTTTTTTAACAAAACCGTATTTTGGAATTTTTGATCGCAAAATGTACTTTTCATTTTTATCAGATCAGCTTGACAAATACATAATTTAGTATTTGGCAACGTTAATTCAACCATCTTAACATTTTCGTTTTTATTTTTATGGGGTTTATTTCTTACTAATTTGCAATCCTGTAGTCATCGTTTGAC
>NC_133202.1:30935446-30975446 GCF_958299795.1 Porites lutea
CAAGGGGGGTACTCCCTTATTTGGCCTCATGTGTCTCTTAAGAGGATATGATTTTCAAAGCCTTGAGTCTCAACAGGATATACAATTTTACTTTTCATAATAAGCGTCTTGAACAGGGTGTCTTTTTGTACCGGGAATGTGAAGGTTGGCGGTAAGCGGTCTACATTTATTGGAGGTACCGACAATTATTTTCTTCAAATAAACCTTATTCTGTGATGTTTGCTTAAAAAAGGGCATTATACGTAAAGTCAGTTGTCTTTATCATAATTATGAAATAAATTGTATAAGTATTTAAGGTTGTATTTGCCTTTTCAACTCTCACGACTTGAACTGTCTCGTTCGATTAGCACACTTGTTTGCTGGACATGTTCTCGTTTCATTTGTTTGTTTAGTGGAGCTATTGTCTCCCATTTGATATCATGTATGGTTGACTGAGTTGACGCCACAAGTGTCATTTTTTTCTACATCGTGAACTTCTCTGTTGACTTACTTTATCAGTATAGAACCCTTGAATAAACTCGAAAACGTTTCTATGTAATAATAAAACGCGAGACCGAAATTTAGAAAAGGGAAGAGATTTACTGGCATTTTTAATACAATACAATGCTTCAAAACAAATATTTTTCCGCGGAAAAATTGGCGATGGAAGACTTCGCAGTCTACAATGTAAATCCTATAACTATCTATTTTCGTTACTATAACAACTTCTGCTCGTAAATTTGCTTCCGCCACGTCACAATGTTAGAAAAAGGTAAAATTCGAGTGCGCGTTCGAGAAATGATCAAAGGTTTTGGTTTGCGACAAACAAAACTACTGGGACAAAAAAAATGAGTAATAAGCGCCTGTATCACTTAACCGTTTTAGTTAACACATACATATATATTTTTAAAAATTAGAAGCATTTTAATGTTTCATCTTAGTTTTGTAAGTTTTTAATTTGATTTTCGTTTCATTCATTTTTGTTTTCAGTCAGTCTTACTGGCGCGGTCCTTCCAGACGGTCGAAGTTGATTTGAATTATACTATGGTTTGCTGTTTCAAAAATTACTATTAAAAACTGTTGCCGATAAAAGAGAAGGAAAGTAATAAGTTCAGTTCATTGTAAAATTATGTGTATCGAGTATCCGGATGATACATGCCAAATATACAATAATACAATACAATAGCCATCACGACAAAACCAGTCTCCACACAGTAGAGACAACGAATTTTGTTGCCTCTACTGTGTGGAGACTGTAATGAGAAACGGTGAATCTGTGATAACTTTTTCGAATTGCATATTAGTTAAATTAAACCATAACCATAACTACGGTTTAAATATACACTGACCTCACAGCATAATTCATCACTCGCCTTTACAGCTGTATACGGTAGTCGATCCTAGGACGTGGTTAAAATTCGGGAGCTGTAGATTTTCTTTCGAGGCTTTACTTAATCACCCTATTTGGACGGTTCATTCTCCACGCTTTTCTAGAAGTGAACAAGTGTTACTCGGCGCTCCGAGTGTTACACTCCCTTCTCATAGTTACTGAACTTCACCGTAAAAGCTCAGTTGATCATCACATCCCGTAGCTTTCGTTCTTATTTACTGCCAATAACACTCTGACTTTCGCTGTGAAAATACTTTCGCTGTGAAAATACTTTCGCGGTGCAATGAAATCGTCAAATATTGTTTTTACATTTTTCAAACGCTATAGTAGCGCCGTTTGTTTCAAACGGGAGAAATATAGCGATAATTGATTCATTTTAATTCGAGTTTATATTCTTGTAGTGTTTTAAGGTCAAATGTTTACCTCTCGTAGACTACGATATTGTATGATAGTAATGATAATTTACGATGCCCAAGTATTAGCCAATGATGGCTTAATGTTGCGGTGTGATTTTTAATTGAGCGCAGCATTATATTAATAAAGGTTATATTACAAGCTGCGCATAATAAAAATAATAACATTTATTTATACCGCGCAAATTCAACTATGCATTGTAGCCTGCTAGCAAGCTCTTCCATTAGGGGGATATTGTGAAAAGTATGCGCAAGCGCCGGCGCTCGTTCTTTCGCCGATCGCTTCGTTCGTCACACATTCTCTCAGGCTAATCTTTGTAATTAGTGAGTTCTGTTATGTGTTTTGTACATTCCAAATCAACCGTTTGAACTTGGTAACAATTTACATGAAATCTAATTTCGCGTTGAAAAGTTGAACCAGATTGTTTCAAATGACAAGGAAATTATTATAAGCCATGTTTGACACATCCTTACCTCATGCACGAACCTTGCTTTATTGTGTAGAGAGCAAAATGATAAAAAAAAAAAGGTAGTAGAAGGTGAAAACCCTAGTGCAATAGGATGTGGGCCAAAAAAGGGTAAATCCTCTCGTAACACAATTTTTAATCATAACTATAACAAAATTTTCAAATCTGATTGGCTATCAACTTCCCTGATTTCAGCTTTAATAGGACAATTTGATACAAGAGTACTCGTAGGTAATTGGACACCACGCGTCACCACACGCGCGCTTCAATTACTTTTTTCACTGCTAGCAAGAAGAAACTGGAATTTCTTCTGTTTTGATTTAAAAAAAGAGCCTCATATATCACAAATTTTGTTAAAGTTATGATTAATTGGTAACAGAACTTCGTGTCGTACAATTCGGTCTGGAATCATAGTCGTGATTACACAAATCGGACTCCCGCGGATTTTGTTAATCACTCGTATTATTATAGACCGAATTGGACTCCACTCAGTCCTGTTACTATTACTAAGAATAGTAGTTAGACTATGTAGTATGGAACCTCCCGGCCAAAGTTTACAATGCTCTTCAAATTTTCAATTACTTAACGTTGATCAAGTTGGAGCGATTCGAACGAAATATTCGTTTAGTTTAAAATTGTTGCTCTGAGTTTTGAAATTTCGCTAAATAAGAAATCGCGGAGAACAGGCCTCGTCAAAGTGACACCGTGCCACCGCTCTTTACTATCACTGACACAATGTGCCACAGTAGTGTTCCACCACATTTTTCTAACACTGTGAAACTGTGCCAGTGTTGCACTGTTCCACCACCCTTTACTATCACTGTGAATCTCTACTATTGTTCCACTGTTCCACCACTCTTTACTATCACGGTGACACTTTACTATTGTTCCACTGTTCCACCACCCTTTTCTATCATTGTGACACTCTAGTATTGTTCCACTGTTCCACCACCCTTTACTATCACTGTACACTCTACTATTGCTCCACTGTTCTACCACCCTTTACTATCACTGTACACTCTACTATTGTTCCACTGTTCCACCACCTTTTTCTATCATTGTGACACTATACTATTGTTCCACTGTTCCGCCACCCTTTACTATCACTATGACACTCTACTATTGCTCCACTGTTCCACCACCCTTTTCTATTATTGTGACACTATACTATTGTTCCACTGTTCCGCCACCCTTTTCTATTATTGTGACACTATACTATTGCTCCACTGTTCCACCACCCTTTTCTATTATTGTGACACTATACTATTGTTCCACTGTTCCGCCACCCTTTACTATCACTGTGACACTCTACTATTGCTCCACTGTTCCACCACCCTTTTCTATCATTATGACACTATACTATTGTTCCACTGTTCCACCACTCTTTACTATCACTCTACTTAGGAGGGCCTCCCAGGGGTTTTAGGGAACAAGGGAACATCGCCATTTACTTTTAGGGAACAAGGGATATTTCAAAATAACTTTTAGGGAACAAGGGAACTGTTGAGGGATAATCGGGAACAAGGGAACATTGACTTTCGACCATTTTCTAACTTTTGGAGAGATTTCCATTAACTGTTTATGAGACATTTCCGACGTTTCTGTAATTTCACGCATTTCCGACGACTAAGCCTGGCGACTAATCTTCACAAGTGAACTGGTGATGACTGGGGACGAGTTTAGAACGCGTGGGAACCTTAGGAGAGACTCCGTCGGGTGGACCGCCATTTTTATGGTAATTTTCTCTTTGGTGTTCCATGTCTAGAAACGCTAACCATTTATTAATAAATGGCAACGAAAACAGAAGGAATTCAAGCTCAATCTGCGGATATATCAAACACAACGGTAATTGTACCGGTTACCGGTGCAATTTATCACAATGGAAATGAAAAGCCCACAGAAAGATGGTGTTTTGAACTCGGTATGAGGACTGTTTCAGATAAAGATTTTACAACAGTTTTAAGCCGCTTGCAGAAAGGATTTGGCATCAAGGAGAAATGTGCAATGCTAAAAATCGTTAAGTTCAAAATTCAGCTGTCTTCAAAAGACTTTCGGCCAAAACTACCTGAGTGGCCTAAAGGACGAATTTTTCAAATTGACACGCAAGAACAGTGGGAGGCTGCTTTACCACAGATTATTAGTCATCAAAGGGAGATGATAGGTAAGTCATGCTCTGATTTTTCAATGCTACACTTATGAGCGTACATAAAAATATCTCCAAGTGAGACTTTCTTGACTTTATTCATACTACTGTACAGGTTAACCTGATTTCTCAGACAACCATCCAATAAGATGAATGAGAAAATATCACTTTTAAAATGAGAAGTATTTATTTTAATCTTTTGTGGAACTGAAAATCGAGACACAATGTAGCATTATGATACCAAAAAAAATGTCTTCAATTATTCATTACTGGTTAGTGCAGTTCAGTTATATTTCAGTGTTGAAGAGAAGTGAACACTAAGTTGAGCTCAAACTTCAACACTTGTTCACTGCCTGTACACAAGACAAGTGAAATCGAGCTTCAGTGAAACAAAGGGAGTGATTGTTAATCCTCCCTCATCTTAGTAAGGTTATGTGATGACTTGTGATTGTCATACAGCAACAACAGCAACAACTAAAAACTGCCATCTTTAATAGTCACACTAGGTCATTGTTTTTGTAATAATTGGGTTGCTATAGTATGTTTAATATCCATGTAATATATGTCAAACTTGATACAGAGATAAAGGGATGGTTATTTGATTTTTCAGTTAAATTATTTGAACTTGAAGTGAAAGAGGCGTTTTGCTGAGGATTATCTCTACTATGACTAACGAGGTAAAACTTACGAAAATACTGACCATCGAAAACTGAAATATGATTGAAATTCTGGGGAACATTAATTAATATTTCTGGGGATCAAGGGAACATGCAACAGCATTTCTGGGAACAGGGGAACTTGATGAAAGTGAATTTCAGGGAACATCTTAATTTATTTTTGGGGAACAAGGGAAAAACTCCAATTTTTTCTAGGGAACAAGGGAACATGTACCCCCCCCCCTCCCCTGGGAGGCCCTCATTTATTGTCCACTGTTCCACCACCCTTTACCATAACTGTGACACTCTACTATTGTTCCACTGTTCCACCACCCTTTTCTATCATTATGACACTCTACTATTGTTCCACTGTTCCACCACACTTTACTATCACTGTACTATTCCTTTGATACTACTACTCTAGCGGCAATACTCTCCGTTTGTTTCGTGTTATGAAAATTGGCGATTTAGTGCTGTATCCATGGTGTATGAAGTGTTAATTGTGGTACACCAAGCGCAAGCCGTAACCGTGGAATGCTGGGTGTGTGCAATAGTCCTAAACACGATTGTCTCAAGTCATGATTTAAGAATTAACGCCGTTGAGAGTAAAATGGCATCTTTATAAACTGCTCTGATGTATGTAACATATTGTTGGCTTTGGAGCTGGTGCACGTAAACTATAGTGCACATTTTTTGCAAGCTTTATAATGAAATGAAAGATAGTCTCGATATATGAACCCTGAGCGCTAAAAGCTGCATGTTTTATTTAACTTGAAGATCGACGTTTCAACATTCACAAAACAAAATGGACTGGGTTGTACTTGTTTACTAGGACCTGCGCTTTTATTTTTTAGGTTATTTCAATATTTGTCTTTCGGCCACCAAAGTTTCCGAGACTTTCGAGAAATTGGGCCCCTGAAATACTTAGGTCATACTGTCGCTATCAAAATTACTTGGAATGCAAGAATGAACATTACGTAAGTAGCTCTAATAGTCCTTTTTCAGTCTTAGAAAAATGATTTCCGACGTGTCAACTGAGGACGTCAGTTTTAAGGGTCTTATTCAAAACTGGTATGATGAGGATTATCCATTTTTTACTTTTTTATATGCAACAGCAAAAAAGAAAAATTAAAATTATGAATGGATAACTTTTCTTTACACTTCTCACATCAACATTCATTCTAGACAATATTCCGTTCTTTAATGATATTTTTTTATAAATCAAAATATCCGGTTTACTTCATACATGTATGACCTCCTTCACTTATTCTAAAGAGAATTCAAAAAGTGTTAATTTGAAGGATTGAGAATGCAAAGGGCCATTAAAAAGCAAAAGGCTTCTAATTAGAGAGGACAAAAACAAATTCAAACACGCACTTTGAAAAGCATCCTGCAACTTTAATATGATCTTCTCATTACCATTATAAATTATCTACCTCCTAGCAACTGTGGTTATTGTGTTTTTTTTTTGCCGGAATGGATGTTTTGTCTTCTCGGCATCTAGGGCTGAGCCTTAGGAACTTCTTCAATGAAGATTCTGGACACAGAGCGCCAACCAGTGTAGGCGTTACCAGGTGATCCCGCTGGACAATTACCAACCCAGAAACCCACGCGCACCCTTCCTTTGTGAATTTTGTTGCAGTGGCCCTCGATATGGCGAACACGGTGAAGATCTTGAGTGTTGCCTTGCCACATGTACACAACACCGTCAATAGGTAGAGGAGCTGAACACTCTGCGCCGTTGAAAGTGAAGTACCAGCGTTTGCAACAGCTTGTACACCTGTAGTTTCTAAGGGCACCTGTCCAGGCCACATGAAGAGCGGTGTCAGAGAAGTTTTTGGTGAACAAACAGTCCTACGTGGAATAGTGAAAACAAAAAACTAATCAGCAAAAAGAAAGAGGCAAAGTAGCTTGGATTCAATAACATGCTAAAAAATACGTGAAATCGAAGGACTTCGGGGGAACGGCAAGATAAGACAATTTACCTTTATTAAACCGTTTTGTTGACCACTGTTAATGTCCTTCCAAGCACACTCTTTCCAGTTCTTAAAAGGCATCAGACCTGGGTTCCCAGGATGTCCACTTTGTCCGAGCTCTCCTTTTGGACCAGGTGGGCCCTGTACACCAGGCTCTCCTTTAGCACCATCTTTTCCATTTACACCAGCAGGACCCATTACTCCAGGAGGTCCCTGGGGCCCAATCTTTCCCGGGCTTCCTTGGTCACCTCTGGCTCCTTCACGACCATCACGTCCGTCACGGCCTGGTAACCCTGGAGAACCGGGCTTGCCATGCATGCCGGGAATCCCACTGTACCAGAATGGGGGAGGTTGCTAGAGTATCAAGAAACAAACAGTCATAAAATTGTAATTGTATCTCTGTCATTATCTCTCACCGTAATCTTTACGTTTGCCTTCTCAAAATACTAATTCCCATCGCCGATGTTAAAATTAAAACCATTCACGCGAATAAAAATGCCGGTGTTCCTCTATGCATGTCCACTCTTAACTCAAAACAGTAATCTTAAATACAGCAACCTTCTTTCCCCTCGCTAATCTTTCGAAAAAAAAAACTCAAAAAATATCAGACGAATGTATTGCGCTCTTTATTACGAGTCAGTCCATAAAAAGAAAGAAAATAGTCAAAACCGGGATCAATATGGTGATAGAGTTGCTTGTTTTCTATATCTCGTTTTCCACTCCCTTTTTGTATTTACATTTCCCTTTTCCCTACCCTTATCAGCTCTCTGTTTGGTTCTACGGGAAAAACATCCGTTATCTCCTTGTCAGATTAAGCAAAGTGTTATTGTTTAATAAGGAAACGAAGTCAGTTTTCGTGGCCTGAATTTTCGAAGTTTCCTGAAATTTTTTTCCCTAGTCAGTTTCTGAGTTTTATTAACAGCGAGCTGTTGCTTGGTCAAGTTAAAGTACACGTTTTCTCAATTTATGTTTGGCTGTTTTGTAAGTTATACTATCATGAGGAACTGGAGCAGTCACACTGTTTTCTGCCCACGTAAACTTTGCAATCGAATCAAGATATTCACGCTTGACTTTGAATAGATGCGTTGTGTTGTTTTACCTGTACGTCGATCCAGGGTAGAGAAATTTTTGTTGCATAGTGATACATGTAAGGGTCTGTTGTTCAATTTGGTCGTTATTATTTGTTTAAGTTTTAATAGGCATGGTGTTGTGAAAAAATCTATCTAATTGACTCACCATATTGCTCGAAGGTTGTTTGGTTTTATTGGCCGCCATGGCTGTGAAGGATGAGAATGACGCAGCAGCAAATAAAGATAACAAAGCCATAGAAACTTTGCACGGCTTACTCATAGTGTCGGCTTTTTTTAAAAGGATTTTCTGGAGGCAAAGTTGAAAGTAAAATGGTTAGAAACATCACTTGAATGTCAAACAAATATTACCACTTTTCGCCCTTCAGTCTGACCAGTGTCGTTTTTGAAGTTCTCCCAGTCATGCTAAAGAGGCCTCGTCAAATTAAAACTGAAAGAGTCCCGAAATTTCATATCAGCTTGCAATTTTCTTTTAGTGGTGATGTTTGCAGTGAATTTCTCTAGCTTCTTATGCGTTATTTTAGCAGCAATAAATTATGTGCCAAATGATTCTTAAATATTAAATACATATTTTTCCTATTCGTAGATGTTCTGTTCTAATTTCGTTGATAACCGAGTCGAGTACTTGATTTGTCGCTGCTTGCTGAAATCTTCATGATTGTTCCCGTTTTCAACTGAATTACCGTGTAAGTGAGACAATTATGAAACCTCATAATTTCTTTCAGTATTCACAGTTGAAATTTCCTTTAAGGGCAAAAGGAAAGCGAACCAGGGAATTTAGGCACGAAAAAAAACAGATTTCGATTACCTGTAGACCTGTAGACCCCCTTCCTTTCGACTTGGTCGTTGTGAGGAACAATTTTGACCCACGTGCGTTTAAGAAGGGCCTTTTCTTCCTTTCTGTTGATTTTTAGTTCGTGTTCTGGCGAGTTTTTTGTTTACCTTAATTGGATTGTTTCAGCAATTGATAATGAATAATGAATGATATCTTCTTTATCCAATAACTTAGAATATTATAAGTTCCTGTTTATTTTGTTGTACCCCTCGATTTGGAAATGAAACATGAAGTTATTTAAGACTAACAATGGGTCCGTAGATACAATCATCGCGAACTATGCTGCGACTGGTTGTAGAATGACAACGGGTATTGCGTTTTCCCGCCAAAATGACGCTGGTTCACGTGCAGAACTGAGAAAATCTTGTTCTCGTTTACGTTGTCGTGTTAGAATCGAAACGTCTTTATTGTTAAAGTGCAACGAAACTTCTAATTTCGTTCTAAAGGGCTACCTTTTTCATGCTGACGTGCCCTGTCTTGCTTGCGCTGTTTGCAGCATACTGATGTGGTATTAATTTTTCAGTATTTTTCGACATGAAAATCGAAGATGTTATTATTTTTTATTAAAAAAATAGATTTTGATATCGTTTTGAAGAGAATGATGCTTAACCATATTATAGCTATGTACTTGTTTAATATACAACCATCCAGAAACTAAAACCACCCTCTGAGTTTCCTATCAGGTTCTTTTTACCTCAGTTTAACTGTGGCGTTCGATTAGCATACTTGTTTGCTCCACGTGTTTGGTTTTCATATATATATATATATATATATATTTTTTTTTTCATTAGGGCTGCGCTTTTACTTCTTATTGTTGCATTACGGGACTGATCATGAGTAATCTTAACCTCGTAAATTGATAAACTACTGCCGTCATAACAGACACTGACACGAAATTCTTTTGACTACTAATTTTATCAGTATTCCATAATAGACCTCAAAGGCTTTCCTTTAGAATAATACACAATTTCCCCATAAGCATGAAAGGGAGGCCTAAGGACCACTAGAGTTTTCCGCAAACAAAAAGGGCGGCAAAAACCGAGAACAATTTTTGATTTAGAGATTAAAAATTAACCCAAAAGATATTCCTGGAGCAGTTTACTAAGTGATGAGCGTGCGTTGGAAAGAGGACGGTAGAGAAACTTAACTTCGCAAGGATCATTCGGACATGCCGTGAAACGTCATCGGAACGATTATTACAAAGCGAAGCAGCAATTTAAGCATTTGTGAAAACTATTTCTTGTCGTAGTTGTAGGGAGCGCCTCTGCCACTTTATATACAATTGCGATGTAGCCTTTTAGAACTCGCTTTCATGCTTACGTCCTAAGTGTGTATGGAGACATAAGTCACATAAGACTTAAAATGATGTATAAAAAAAATCATTAAGAACTTTCCTGAGGAACGGTTTTGTGGATGAAAAATCTAAGCTTGTTAACAGATGAAAATCTTCGATACTAAGATTAGTAGTATATGTCTGACTTTAAAAAAAAGCGCCTTATAGCTTCAGAAAATTTGGCTGAAGCTAGAGAGGATAAAAAAAAATTGCCAATTACATACAGAAATCACTTTGTCGTAAAATAGCCATTTCCCGAACCTCTCGATAAATTGAACTAAAACCTGAGATCTCCCTTCCCAGTCAAACTCCTTGATTTAACAGTCTACCTTCGAAGCTATTGTACTATTTCCCGACAGCTAAACGAGCGAATTTCCTTTTGCACAGGAAGTTCGAAAAATCGGAATCATAGCCGAAGTGCAATACATTTTCTTATACTGAAATTCCGCCACTGAAATTTTAGTCCTATGGATTTTGCTACGCCATTGTGGAAGAAAGCCATCAGAGCTTTATGTGCTTTACGATAGATTCATTGCAAGACGTCTTAAGTAAATGGATTTAAAAAGCTGTATCATATGTTTTAAATTGATCTCAACTGAGTTCTTATTTACTTTAGAACCCTTACCAGTCGCACAGTTCTTCTTTCGTTTGTAATTGACTGTCATTTATGCTGATCGTCCACCTGTAAAAGAGAAGAAAATATAATTAATTTACGCAAGGGTCAAGTTATTCTTTGCTTTCAGTTCGAAAAGTTGATGTGTGAAGGATGTAGTTTTCTAGTTATGAATGCATTTGGTCAGTCTCTAGAAGTAACCGATAAAGAACCATAACATCTAGGGAATATGCACAGCAGCAGAGTTCACCCGCTACTCTCCATTATAGGAATAGACGATCCAATTTCCCTATTTGGCTCACTCTTCCGGATTTGGGGGTTGTTGAAATTAAAATATGAAGTGAATAATTAGACGTAGACAATTACGAGATAGTCCACCACCACAAGAAGCTGCCTCTCATGCCATTAGCGGACTAACTGGTTTATGTGTATTAACCTTTTCTATCCTAAACTATTTCCTTCCCAAATCAACATCATTTCCCCAAATAACCAACTGGACTGCGCCCTTAAGTGGTATGACTTCCATCACTTCTCTAATTTTTTTCAAGGAATCTTTCTCATTCATAATTTACCTTTCGTACAAAAGTAAATGCTGATTCTTATGGCTCTCGTTTTTTGTGTAGATTAAATATTGTGCGAGTTGATATACCGTATTTCCTCGAATAATAGCCGGAGGCGACTATTTCTTTTTTCGCACAAAAAGGAGGCGATTATTCGAGGGAGGCGATTATTTCAAATATTCCTCACTGGAAGCCGTGCCCTCAATAAGTTGTTTTATTTTCTTATTAAATCAAAAAGCTAAGTAATCACGTCAAATAAAAGGAACAAGGGCTTTGTAAGTATTCCAAGTTTAGTTCCTTGATTAATTTTCAGAGCTCGAATCGTCACTGATCAGTTTTGCTGAATCTTATTGCACTTCAACAGGGACAAGGAGGGGATAAAAGGAAGAGAAGATGGCGAGAGGGGAGGGGGAGGTAGACTGCAAAACAGTCGGGTTTTTCTTTCTCAAAATCAGTAAAGAAATCGGTAAAGCATGCCGTAAGAGTCTTACGCGCGCGAAGCGTGCGAGCCTCACACGCCCGAAGAGCGAGAGTATTTTTAGCGTCTCTCCCCAGGTCTCGCTCTCTGTTCTCAGCCTCGTTCCAGACCTTTTGTTTGACTGCTCGCGCGTACTTGAATACGCAAAAATACGGACTGTTTTGCAGTCTACGTTCAATCATAATCCAACAGATGGTAGCATCTCACCATTGTCTTCTCAGGCAAGTGCAAATGCAAATTGTCTGATTGTCAAATTGTCAAACTGTCACGGCCGCTGTTTGGTTCATTTTGTTAATAATCAATGCGTCCTTATTCGCTAAGGTCGGACGCGTTAGCGAGGAATTTTGCTCGTAAATTGTAAAATCACGAGCTTCGAATCAAACAAATATCTACCCTAAAGCACTAAAATTCAAGCGTTACTGACAACAAAAATGAACTTTGAAAAGCTGTTACGCTAACTAGGTTTCAAGAACCGCAATTGCAATCTATTTTAATCTTCTTCAAGTTTGTCCATCTATGCCTTCTATTATATTTTCCTCTTTTATTCTTTGACACTTTATTTTTATGTTTCACTCAGGGTTAGTGGTGGCCCTCACTGTTTGAATTCTGTTAATTTCGTGACACAGCTCCTTAAACACTTAATAAATTAAAGACGTTTTTTACTACCCAGACAAACGACTTGTGAATACATACGACCGGCATATGAGTTCAAACGGATAAGACTTTTAATAACAAGAACATGAGTACTATAGACATGTAAAAGTCTCCGAATCTTTATCTTGTTGTTAAATTCAATAAATATGTCGACTGAAATCTAAATATGTAGTATACGTTGTTTGATCAATTCTGCAATATTTTTTCGTTGATATATATGTAAAAACTTCCCATAGAATTTTCTTACGAAAGTAGGGGTACTTCATGTCCTCGCACTTTCCACCATACCTATATATCAGGGTAGCCAACAGTTTCAGATGAGACTCAAAAAACCCAGTCACCTAAAAACTTTCGAGACGACCAAAGTTTCCGGCCTGAGACATCCGAACAGATTAACCTGGTGAGTTTTTAGTGGAGCTCCAAATTAATCAAACAGGCTTCTAAAGCATAGAGAAAACCATTTGAGACACTTCTCTCGTTTGGAACATCCCGTCGTTGGCTGCCCCCGTTATATCACTGATCTGGATTGGTCGATGGTCTTTATGGATCCAAAGTTAACATCAACGACATCATCCTTTAGAGCGTTGCAAATCGGAAATCTCTATGAGGTGGGAAGCTTGACTGGTCGCGAGGGTTATGCCAAAGGTGTCTTGCTTACAAAAACACTGTTTACGTAGAGTTCTGATTAGACGCGGTGTCAATATTATTGCAAACCGTAAAAAGGTTACGAAGGATTTTAATAAAAGATTATAAAAAAAGCCTGACCTGACCTGATCCCTCACTTAAGGTCTTATTTTTCTTGGCATTTCGTTAAGGAGATGATGCCTCAGTTTAAAGCCAAAAAGTAAGAGGATTTTATCGATTTTGGTAACTCCAGTAATCCATTATGGCCAGCTATAATAAGCAATTTTCCCGCTCTAGCTGTTCGAGAACAACCGGAGAGACCTCAGAAAAAAGAAAGTAAAGAAAATTTGCTCGGTAGCAAACCCTAGCCACAAGAGGAAAAATTTACTCATTGAGTGATTAATACATCCTTGAAATGATTATCAAGAGGTCATATGACAGTTATACAGCGTAGACAAAAACATACAAAGAGTTTTGTTGTTCGGGCAAGCACTTAAAAGAAACCCTCGGGGTCAAGACGTTAGTTTTGACTAGAATGTGTCCCGCTCTTGAAGCAATGCCAATAAAAACCCCGGGTAAAAACTGATTGGTTTGAAAGTGGATTATCGGTTGGTTAACGTAATTAATATTAGATACTTCCTGTTCCCTAAGACGGAAAGGGAACCTCCCGTTCTTTCCACTCTTTCACGAAGTAGCCTCACACCTTAAAAAACCGGTTATTTCATTGGACCCATTGTATGTCGCAGCTCGTTTGTTTTTGGGCTAGGTCCCTTTGTTTATTTGCTCATGCGTGCGTATTACTAACCATACATTACAGATGCGAGCTAGGCACCTCCTTTCACGACCTTCCCTAGCTCGTTTTTCCCGTAAAATAAAGCGAGTGGGGGGTAATTTATATCCGTGACATGTATCATGTTTACAGATATTGCAAAATCATCGTCATCATATAAAGAAATACGAGCTTTTTTTTACTTGTACTCATTGCCGCGAGACATTTCATAGCAAGCAGTACTGCTGCCCCTTTCTATTTAACGGAATACAAACAGTATAAAAGCAGGCAAACCGGGAAACATTAGGTGAGTTGCCGTTAAGAACTGGGACGAAAAAATGGATTTGCACGAATTTGCTCTCGGCAAATACGTAGCAAACACGTAAAAACTGTGGGATAAATCTGGGGCAAAAATGGTAAATACCAATGCCTCTATATTTACAACCTGTTTTTTTTGGTATGCAGCTGTGGCATTAACCATCTTTGCTCCATATTTACTCCTCTGTTTTTACATTTTTGCAACATTCGTGCAAATCAAAAGTCAAGCCACACTGTAGCATAGCACGTTTAAAACAAGTTGAGGGCTGTGAAGGGTTTAATCGGAATTTCAGCTTGAAGAAAGCAAATTATTTAGGATGAGATTCTTGTAAGTAGCACCGACCTACCATATTCGAGCTGCAACAATTAATGAATTTCCTTTATTAAATTTAAAATTGGAAAATGCCAAATTCTAATCGTCTTCGTGGTCCGTCAGGCCGTTTAGTTGATCTTTTGTGGTGATTAAAGAGAGGCTTTTTCTGGAAAGTGACTTAAAGCACGACTTTTTTTTCTGTCAGCTGTCTACACGTTTTATGAAGGCTCAAAGTGACTTTTTTAAAAGAAATGGAAACAAATTAAACATCTTAAGAAAAGGAAACCTTATCGTCATATGCACTAAAACTAACATGTATCTATATAAAGGGGTAAAACAGTTTGCGAGGGTAATTTAAGCTTATGCAACACGTCCCAGTAACGAAATCAGTGAGCCAGTCATGTCAAAGACCTTCCAGTAACGAAATCAGTGATTGAGTCAGTCATGTCAAAGACAAGTACTGTTTTGACCCTGCTGTATGCCCCAATTTACATTTCTGTAATTTATGTCGCTTTGTATCGGCTCCTTTTTTTTAGCCTTCAGTATAGAGTAAAGATGGTTTTTTTCAACTACTTCAATTCGTTACATCCTTGTTTTCCAATCTGATGGTTTCTGAGTAGTTTTTTGATTCAGGCTTGTCCTCAGTCACGAAAGCATTGTAGCAACTTCTCTTTATAGTAAGATACAGTTTTATTTCAGGAGAATACATGAGATGGTGGGTCCGGGAATATTTTGCAGGGGTATATCCCCGGCATATATTGCAGGAGCGTATTTTGGGGATATGTTGCAAGGACGGGTGTCCTTGTTTGACCAAGGTGTACTTGATCAAGCAAAGATTTCTCGTAAAAGATTTTATATTTGGTTTCCCCTCTTGACCCCTTAAACAAACAGTTCTATATCCCAATTTGATCTGAAACTAAGGCAAAACAATTTACAAGTAGTTCCTCTCGAGTTGATAAGGTTTTCGTTTTCATATATTTTTGATTATGTTTCAACAGTCAGAAGTTATTGATGGCGCAACTTTCTATTTACCTTCTGCCAGTCTTCAAATTGCTGATGCTGTCACCACTTGTTATCATCATGTGTACAGCGGTTACAGACAAGAACAACAAATCACTTGACAACAGTGTGAGTTTTTTCATACCTTTCGCAAACACTAAATAAAAGGTTTTAAAACTTTGTTCAAGCTAACAGTTCAGTTTCTTTTTATTCAAGTCTTCAAAAATACATTTTGTACGAATTGTTTCAATACCATCTCTATTTGAAAATAGTGATTTCTTGATCAACTATAGCCTCTTCCATCGTGTTATGGTGTTGGACAACCAGGTACAAATGGTATTCCAGGAGTGAATGGAATCCCAGGATCCCCTGGGATACCTGGTCGTGATGGACGTGATGGAGCGAAGGGAGAAAAGGGAAGCCCGGGAAAGACTGGACAACAGGGTCAAGTTGGCTTGAAGGGAGAGCAAGGGAAAAAAGGAGAGAGTCAGGTCCTGGGGAGTGCCTACCTTCCCTCCCACGTGAACTGGAAAGAGTGCTCTTGGAAAAAAGCAGATGGCAGAGATACAGGCGAAATATATGTAAGTGTTCGGGTTAAAAAACAAAGAGCTAACATGTTTACCGAGAAATATGTCTCTAAGAGGAGGGCATTCTGAAAATGATGAGAAAGTGAGAAGACTTGTGCTCGATTCACGAACACATCCTAAGATGACTGAAGATTTAATGTTTCTTATTTTGCATGCTCCTTGGTCGTCTCTTGCATTTCATCGCGCTCAGCTGTGTCTTCTCCATCACGTTTCATGCTGTTTAAATTACATTTTAAGTAGTCAGTTTCTTAAACGACGAGCTAACAGACTATCACTTTCTTGCAGAGCTGTCAATTCATGAAGAATTTCACGGAAACTGCCCTCCATGTTTACTTTGATGGTAATCTCAGGATTTACAACTGTGATAGCTGCTGCAGTCGTTGGTATTTCACCTTCAATGGCGCCGAGTGTAGCTCTCCTGGGTCAATTGATGGAGCATTTTATATGGCAGCAGGAGCTGGCAAATCCCTTAACCTTCACCGTCACCGTCATATTGAAGGACACTGCAATAACATTCACAAAGGAAAAGTGCGAGTGGGATTCTGGGTTGGAAACTGCAACACTGGCCACAAACTTGCTGACGCATACACAGGCTGGACCACAATGTCCCGGATCTTCATTGAAGAAGTCTCAAGAAGCCAACAGTAAATATGTCATATACCAGCAAATAAGGCAATTTGGAAGTTAAACATTATTAGGCAGTCGGATAGAAGAATGGGAAAAAATCACTAGGGCCAGTAGCTAGAAGAGGTAATGCAAACGTATTTCTGAGTTGAGCCGTAAACAACGACAATTAAAAAAGCCACGAAGAAGTATAAACGTTACGGTATTCCGCCTTGTTACACGTTCTGCTATTATCTCACACAGTAAATTAAAATTACAAATTTGTGAAGCCTTGTGAAAAATTTTCCTAAATAAAGCCCTAGTGTTGGCTCCTATACGGCATCATATATAAAATCAAATTAGGTATGCCCTTAAATAAAATTTATTTTAAATTCTCTTGACACTCTTAAATAAACCGTTTAAATGTGACTGTACCGGCCGTAAGAAGAAACACCGTTTCAGCACTTTTCAAAAATGGCAAATTTGACCTAACTTCACCATCGTAAAAACCCAGCTGGTACACGGAATTTCAATATGAAACAAGAACTGTTATTGAAGCATATCCTTTACTGTTGTTTGTGTTAAAATATTTCTGGCGGCATTCCAAATGCGCACCGTCGAGAGACCAAAACCTGAAGGGTATTTTGACACCAGGAAAGCCCGTGCAACAAGCAAGTTTCGACGCTTGGAATATTAATCCTTCGCAAACGTAAGTTACTTCGACATTTAAACCCTAGTCAGAGTTGTAACGGTTTCAGATTATATTTCGGCGTTTCTGTTCGGTTTAACATGATTCCTTTCAACTGATTTTTGCGATAAACCATAATGAAGAGACGAATAAGCAGTTCAAATCACAGTTAGTAGAGGGGAATATTGTCGAAATACTCGCTTGCTATAGTTTTAATCGTATTGAAACCTTAAAAATCAGAAAAGTTATTTACTTACCTGAATTTAAATGCTAGACGGGGTCACAGTACCGCTAACTAAATTCTGCATCACGGCAGAATCGAAGTTTAGTTTGTGTATGTTTTCAATCTGTCAACACGCTGGAAGATGACATTCCGGAAGTGCGGGACGCGTAACGCGCCGGAAAAGAAATTCCTGGTATAAGTGTTTTACGGTGCAAGTCTTTGTTGTATGTTCGTATAGCATCTCGCACATATTCAACTTTGGTTTGTGGCGCCTGTGGCCCCAGTAATGCTGAATGTATTGCGATCATACAAAAGATGTCGTGAGTCACTTGGTATGCTCCTGACTTGTTAGTCACGTGAGTAATAGGGCAATAACCAAACATCGACCCTACCATGCTAATGATAAAATAAAAGTACGGTTTTCTGCATTTACGTTAGGTGATCTTTGTTTGATCCACAAAATTGGCGCATGAAAATAAGAGTTTTTCCTCACCACCTCTAAATGTTTGGTTCCGGGTAGCGGTGCAACAAATCACGTGGTACCGTTCAAGATCAACCTACTGGCTGCTCATAGAGGGGTCCATAAAGACACATTGATTGATGACTCTGTATGGCCTGAACTGAAAATGATATACGCAGACGTTTTCTGAGCGACGAAGGTGCAGCTTTTACACTCCTCTTTCGTTTCGAAAATAGACGAGCACGCGAGCGATGCGAGCGTGCGAGAGCCCCCAACCTCGTCCCCAAGGCTAGGAAAAAAAAAAGTCCTGGGGACGAAGATGAGAGAGCCCCTTGCTCTAATGGTCAAGAAATCGCCTGCGGCTCTTCTTTTCATACGCGAAATCGACGATCTCCAAAAATAAAATAGATCGACGATCTCTAATGAAAAAGTAGAGGGTCTGTGAAAAGGCTACGAAGGTGCTTGCTATTATTTTAGTGAACTTTACAAGAGGTCTCAGGTGACTATGGTAACGTCATGAAAAGTCTACTTAGTTTCGTTTAAGTTTAGGGCAGGAGGAGGAGATGGGTGGGTTGGTTGGCATTGGGTTCTCCATTAGGATCAACCCTACACATACAACAATTCATGTCTTTATCACTACATTTAGAGCTAGCAGACTTTGTTTGATCCACAGAATTGGCGCATGAAAATAAAAGTTTTTCCTCACCACCGCTAGATGTTTGGTTCCGGGTGGCGGAGCACAAATCACGTGGTACCGTTCCAGAACAGCCTACTGGCCATGCTGGCTGCTCATTTAAAAGGGGTCCGTAAAGGCACATTAATTGATGACTCTGTGCGGCCTGAAGAAAATTATATACGCAGACGTTTTCTGAGCGACGAAGGTGCTGCCTTTACACTTCTTTTTCTTTTCAAAAATGGCCACGGACTCCTCTCCTCGCTTCTTGCCGCTAGGCGGTCGTTTTCGCCTGAGAGATACCACCACGAAGGAGTTTTATAGCACACAAGTCACTGCGGGTGCAGACCTAGGAAAAGGGCATTCTCCATCTGAAATTTTAAATCGAAATGAAAGGCTATTTTCAGCCTTTTCTCTCTTTTCTCTGCAAGGTATTTGGTTAAAAGATAGTAAGTAAAATGGCTGAGGCATTTTTTTTTCATTTACGCGACGGATTTTGACGTTGTGAAAAAGAACTTGTCAGTGAATTGGTTTATTTTCTAGCCTGCGAACAAGTGCCGGGGGGTGGCGGCGGACAGAGCCAGGTGACTATTCCTTTTTTCAGGCGGGAGCTAGCAGTACGTGCATTCTGGTCTAATCCCATGCTGTGTAGACTGGCCTTTAAGGGCCTCTGTTCGGGGGCGGGGGGGACGAGAGATTAGATAATGTACAATTCGTCAACAGCAGGTTGAGGTCTGGCGAAAAGATGCCCTTGCTGCAGAGGAGAAAAGCAATACTACTTTTAGTAATTTAAACATGTTAAATACTTGTATTTCGCTCATCAAACGTGTCCATTGGCCATTGTCGATTTGTGGTTTTTCAGGAATGTTCTGTTGCGGAGCATTGGCCAATTTTCTTTAAACAGTTTTACTCGTTTCCATTCCCTGCTCTCAATTCATACTGAGGTTATCGATAAAGAAGTCTATACCCCAAGCGGGGTTAAGATTAGTTTATTACAAGCAAAGGCTTAGAAGACTAAGTGCAAATAAAAGAAAACTAGTGTGAAACGTTTTGCAGACTCGGCTTACTCTATTTGTTTTCTTTCACTATTTCAGTTAAATTCGGCTGGTACATCCTAAAATCAAGTTTAGTTCCACATGTTTTGGGAATATAAAATATAAAACTAAAAAAAAAACAGTGTTAATTGTCATTTTATTTTTTCTTGTACACTCGTGCGATGATTTATCCTTGTCTGTACAGTTGCATGACCAGACTCAAATTGCACACGGGCAGCACTAAAACACGGAATCCGGAATCCGGAAACGGAAACGGAATCACGGAAACAGAAACGGAAACGGAAACGGAATACGGAATCAAATATCAATGATAGAAAATTAAAGAATTTCACATTACACAACTTTGTACAATCCAAAGAGAATTTGTCTTAGTTTTCTTGGCAGTTTCCTTAAATATATTCTTGTTATTGTGTCTTGATAAGGTTTGCCGTAGTGTGGGTTACTGCACTGCAAGGCCGATGAAAGTAATTTTACGAGTAATTTTTATTCACGAGTTCATGGGTTGAATAATACAGTTAAATATTACTTTTGTAGCTAATTGTCAAGAATAGTAGTAGTTAGCCTCAGACCACACCACGTGATTGTCCCCAAACTGAATACTCCACACATGACCGACCGGTGACGTGACCACAGTTCCGGTGTTTTAGCAATAAGTTCAATTTTTTCGCCAAGCTGAATACTGATGGATACTGGTGTACCGGTAATTGAGTTTACGTGGACGTCCGTATTTTTGTCAGAAGAGGCTTATTAAACTTGGCGCATTATTTTGATGTAATCGGTTGCGGAATCAAGCAAATGCATGCACAATTCTCTCTTCTCTTTGGACTCCACAGTGCCATGGTTCTCTTGAGTAAGTTGTCTTGATAAATAAAACTGAACACCGTTGAAGACAACCCAGAAAAGACACTAAGAAAAACTTGACGGCGACGACTTTCAGTTATATAAACGACTCCTCTGACGATTCAAACGGAGTCTGTCTCCATATAACTTACCTTTTTCTTAAGGCACTAGTTTTTGTCAGTAACGTTTTTCTCCTCGCTTTGCTGTCCCATGAGAATTTGCATTCATTGCCGATAGTGGTATCAAGCGTCTTTTCAACGGAATCGACTCCTCTAGTGATACAGCAGGTCTCCTCTCCTCTACACAGCTAAGTTATTCATTTGTGTCTTTTGTTATCTGTTTATTTATTTTATTGTCATTGCTAATATATAAATTTTTTTCAAATCGATCGCTTGGAACCTTCTTTCACAGATTCCGTATTCCGTTTCCGTTTCCGTTTCCGTCATTCCGTTTCCGTTTCCGGATTCCGGATTTCATGTTTTAGTGCTGCCGATTACACACGGGCTTTCATCACGCATCACAGCGTTTAGTCCGGGGCTAAACGACGGAAGATTTCAGTAAACTGCGGCCACTTTCAGTTCAAACGACTGTGGTAAGTAATTCTTGGAGATCCCGAATCCCATTTAGAGCTAGCAAGCCGTTTCTAGCGGCAGCGTTGTCTTTTTTCAGCTACTTGCGTGCAATCAAATGCAGTGTTAATCTACTTAGTTCTTTTTTATAACCATCAGATTGAAAAGCGTTTTTAAAAAGATTTTAAGAGCTTCCCGTAATGTGCCCCTTGTAAAAGAAGCTAAGTTAGCGAAAACTTTTGTGTGCCTAGACACTCGCGGATAGCTTGTTTCAGCGTTCCAAGGTGCGAAACTACCCTGCACGTTTCGGTGTCTCAGCGACGCACTTTTGTAATGCCGCCAAAACGTTTTTAACACAAGAAACGGCAAAGGATGTGCTTTAAAATAGTGTTTGTTTGTTGTTGAAATTTTATGTATCAATTGTTTTTTTCGATGGTGAAGTTAGGTCAAATTTGCCATTTTTGAAAAGAGCCGAAATCGGGTTTCTTCTTGCGGCCAACACAGTCACATTTAAACAGCTTATCTAAAGATAATTGCTGAATTATAAAGTACAAGTCTGTGTTTTCTTTGTGAATTGATTTCATTGAGAGATATCATCCCGTTTTTATGTACGAGCGCGAAGAAAAAGCTTAATTTTCGCTAATTTCATACTCGAAAGAGCGCCGATTTGGCGTTTTTCAAACTTTGCCCGATTCAGCAAAAAATAAAAAGCCGTTACAAGTTGAAATAAGTGTACTTTAGAGATTATGTGGGCAAAATATGAAGAAAATCAAAAATTCATGACTGTCAACCGATTCTCGAAAATTACAGACATTGGCTCTTAAGTGGTATGACTGCCATTACTTCTCTAACTTTTTCAATGAATCTTTCTCATTCATGATTTACCTTTCGTACAAAAGTAAATGCTGATTCTTATGGCTTGCGTTTTTTGTGTAGATTAAATATTGTGGGAGTTGATATACCGTATTTCCTCGAATAATAGCCGGAGGCGATTCTTTCTTTTTTCGGACAAAAAGGAGGCGATTGTTTCAAATATTGCTCGCTGGAAGTCGTGCCGTAAATATTTTGTTTTATTTTCTTATTAAATCAAAAAATAATCACGTCAAATAAACTGAACAAGGGCTTTTTAAGTATTTCAAGTTTAGTTCCTCGATTAATTTTCAGAGCTTAAATCGTCACTGATCGGTTTCTTTGCTGAATCTTATTGCACTTCAACAGGGACAGGGAGGGGATAAAAGGAAGAGAAGATGGCGAGAGGGGCGGGGGAGGGGCGATTATTTTAAGTATTTCCGTCAAAAGGGGCGATTAATCGAGGGACGGCTATTATTCGAGGAAATACGATAAGGCAAGTGTGTTTTAATTGATAACGATTTTTTGGTAAAAAAGAAATTGTTTTCAGTGTTAGAACTAATTACTTCTGCTTGTAGATATTGGACATAATATATAGATTTAGCCAGGGCTAAAAGCGAGGCTCCCATTAATAAATTCATTATTTAAATCAAACAATAAACTTGTATTCCACAATTCAGTTAACTTTAGAGCACATTCATGTGACTTTTCAGGGAAAGGCTAAGTGATTTTACACAAAAATAATTTGCAAACAACCCCAGAGTGAACCAAATCTTGCATCGAGTTGATGGCCTCATATGTACACCCAAAAACTGGCAATCGTCTTCGATCACATTTTTTAAGAGCCATAATGGCTCTTGATCACCGTAGGCGGTTTATTAAGCCTGGAAAAAAGTACCGGCAGAATTTTTGCGTTCGACAAGTTTACTTTACAAAATTTTGCCAACAAATCTAGGTTTGTGTAAACCAACCTTATATATCATTTATACATCACATCTGAGGTGAAACAGTACTATGAGGCACTGTTTATATCATACAGACCTCGGACAACAGAATGCAGTATTTGACAGTTTTGCAATACAAATTGCTATCATACAATATTCAGGACGATCAAAGCACGCGTGGCCTTTAGCTTATGGTCGGCCATTTGTTTCAAAATTATGAGACTATGTATGTGCGGTTTTTTCCCACGTATACTTGCAATCATTCCTGCTACACGATATACGTGCGTTTTTTTGTCACGTATACTTGCGTTCTTTCCTTCTTTGTGGGTACAAACGCGCATATATATGCGTACAAAAAAGGCCATATATATGCGTTACAAACAAGCATGTGGTATATGGGGTCACAGAAAGTCGTCGTATAAGAGGCACCGAATTATACCGTCAGCAAAAAACCCCTTCATGTACGATGGAGCTGAGAGGTAACTTTGGTTTGAATCAATCATGGCTGCAATGGCCGCGTTATTTCGAGCGAGGTTTGGTTCTTATTCATTGCCCTCACAGTAGTGATGGTTGTTGGCTCCCCGACAACGAATTTGTTGGAATCCGTGGATTGTCTCTTGAGAGACTCTTCACGCTATTTCACTAATGCTGACCGAAGCAACGATCAATTCAGTTAGAAATTAGCGTCTGACAGGCTAAACGCGACTCATAAGCTCGTGTGATAATGTGAAACATGACCTTGAGAGTCTGCTTGAACAAATCGATTTTTCTTATTTTCTCTCTCTCGCGAATTATCACCTTTTCTCCTCCACGAACACGTTCTAAGCTTCCTAGTCTCAAAGCTTTTTATTCTTTCCCTCCATTCACTCTATAAATTCCATGTTGCTTGTTTTGTATTCTCACACTTTAATAGCCTTCCACCTGTCTCTCTTTCCTTGCTGCTCCACTTTAATTGTGATTTTCGTGATTATCTAACTCGTTCTCTTTTAACTTGCATTAAATGTCCCTCAGGTATCAATTTGCTATTAGTTCTCAAACCCCGCTTATTTGGAAGGATATTTTATTTATAACTTCAGTTTGGCGTTTTTTTTGCTGCCAATGGCAAATCAGTATTTCGATTATAGCTATTAGTTTTTAAACAGCTATCACAGCTAGTTTCGCTCTCTGCACCAAAGACTTTACCATAGTAGCAACTGACGAGGAACTGCATTCTTGCAGAATTTATACCGTCAATTCCTACTAAGGAACAACAAGACATCGCGCTTTTGTGTTTAAAGACCCACTTCTGATCTCAGAAAAAAGTTAAATGGACTGCATCAGGCTATCAGCGGTTAGAGAATGATCTTGACTCACGCAGAGCATAATTCTCTATACTTGGCCGGTAGCTTTAGTTTAAGCCACCGTATACAACCCAAATCCGAAGATCTCACTATCCGTGAAAATTCGAAATCCTTCAAACAACACTTATGAGCTGGGCCCAGCGTCATACTGACAAAGCAGCCCGGGAGGGGCGGGGACCCAACAAATTTTTATACGGCGGAGGCCCACCCCTTAACCTTTTATATACTATTTTTCACGATTTCGTATACCTTCTATTGACAAATGGTACTCCTTTCACATATCTTGCTTAGAACTTTGTATCCCTGCTGGAAACCCGCACTGTCATAAAATAGGAATCAGTCACAAATGTAGAACGCTTTCTCGACGGGTAAGGGGTTGGACCTCGGGGTGGAGCCTCCCCGTACAAATATTTGTTAAGTACCTCTCCGGGATTTCGGGCGGAGCCTCCCCGAATAGGCCATCATAGGGAGTACCCTCTCCCATGGCATAGCAAGAAATAACCACATTCCCGGACAAAGAAACTTACATGCATGCAAGTAGTTATTCCGCAGATCCAGGATTTACAGAAAATCATAGAAACTAAAATCTTTATTTAGCCGTAATATTAAATTAAAGCTTTAGGCTTAAACAGGGGTCAAAGAAAATTAAAACACTTTACAACTGGATGTCAACTCCTAGCAGGAACACCTAAAGAACCATAAACCACAGGAGATGATTACTCAGTATGCATGTAATTCTCTGTAGTGCTAGTAACTTTAACTTTAACTTTATTTTTCCATCGTTCATATAGTACAAAACTCAGTAAAGCCAAAGCCGGGGGCTTATACGACCCCCCCGGGGGGGGGGGATACTCCCTTATAAGGGCTTAATGGGGACGTGCGGCCAGCCAGGGTATGTTTTTCGGGATTTTTGTCTTAAACAGGGTATCGTATTTATCATTTTTTGTCTTAATCAGGGTATCGATTTATCAATTTTTGTCTTAAACAGGGTATCAAAAATCGGAATTCTGTCTTAAACAGGGTAGGAAAATCAGCGATATTTGTCTTAAACAGGGTCAGGGTATGAGGGGCCACGCCGCACCTCCCTACCCAGGGATATATCGAGAAACCCCCCCCCCCCCGGATACGACCTGTGGTTAAAATGACAGAAATTATTTTATATAGAAATGAAGCCGCTGAAGGCTAAATTTCAAAACTAAAACAAGACACAAAACTTAAATTAAGTAATGCAAGCAGTCCTATAGCAGAGGTAAAACTAGAAGTACTAGTGACAAATAAACTAACAACAAACTATGATAATCCTGTGCTAATTCAATCCAGGCTTAAAAAGTAAAGTTTTAGTTTCTATTTAAAGTCAGTGGTGGTAAGGCTGTTACAGACAGTGAAGGGTATATCATTGGGATATCCTTGGCCAAATAATTGGGGCTTGAAAACTAATAGCAAATTGATACCTGAGGGACATTTTATGCAGGTTGAACGAGAACGAGTTAGTTAACCATGAAAATCACAATTAAAGCGGAGGAGCACTAAGGAAAGAGAGGCAGGTGGAAGGCTATTACAGTCAGTGAGAATACCACGGAAATAATAAAAAGCTTCGAGACTAGGAGGCTTAAAACGTGTTCGTGGAGGCGAAAAGGTGATAATTCGCGCGTGAGAGAGAAAAGAAGAGAGGTCTCAAGGTCAAGTTTCACATTATCATGAGCTTATGAGTCGTGTTTTGCCTGTCGGACGCTAATTTCTAACTGAATCGATCGTTGTTTCGGTCAGCATTTGTGAAATAGCGTACACAGTCTCTCAAGAGACAATCCACGGATTCCAACAAATCCGTTGTCGGGGAGCCAACAACCACCACTACTGTGAGGGCAATGAATAGGAACCAAATCTTGCTCGAAATTAACGCGGGCATTGCGGCCATGCTTGATTCAAACTGAAGTTACTTTTCAGCTCCATCGTACATGAAGGGGTTTTTTGCTGACGGTATAATTCGGTGCCTCTTATACGACGACTTTCTGCGACCGCATATACCACATGCTTGTTTGTAACGCATATATATGGGTTTTTTTGTGCGCATATATATGCGCGTTTGTAAGAAAATGGTCATATACTTGGGAATAAAACGCAAGTATACGTGACAAACAAACGCACGTATATCGTGTAGCAGGAATGATTGCAAGTATACGTGGGAAAAAAACCGCACGTATATCGTGTCATAATTTTGAAACAAATGGCCGACCATATTAGCTAAACCGTTAAAAAAATTTCCAAAATCACCTATACGGCCAGCCGGTTCTGACTTTTGCAGTGCTAGCTGTGGCGAGTGTTTGAATGAACATTAACAAAGTTAAGCTACAATATAATAAAGAATTTATTATCATTATTTTTTATTTTAAAATGGTTTAACGCGCGGCATTTTGAGTACTCTGGGAAGCGTTTTTCACTGAACGACTGAAAACAATCGGCACAGCGATTAAAATTTCAAGAGAGACTGCTAATAATCAATAAAAGAAATAAAATTAGGTGAAACATATACAGAGACGACAATTTTCATTCAGGGAGACAAGTATTAAAGTGTCTCTAAAAATCCTGAGTCTTCGAGCTTAAAGCTGAAGTTTTTGTTTTAAGCCGGCTTCACGGTGTTCGCTTTTTTCAAAGACGAACTCGAGGCAAGAAAATCGCTCAAAGCTTCTTTTACAACCAAAATTATAACTAAAAATTCTTTGGAACGTGTTCTTTCTATTTGCGGTGAGAAAATGTCTAAAGGGTTTTTAAAGATCTGTAAGCTTATATAAACCTGATACTCGGTCAGATCGTCTCAAATCTTACAAACGTGCGTAAACAAAATAGCCGCATAAACTACGCTCGACTTCATTAAATTAGAAATAAAAAACAAACATCAAATACAATAATTACTCAGGTTTACCACTCGAGATGCAGCTCCTCAAAGGTATCAAGTAAAGCCAGTATCGCTTCAGACTTTGAAACCCTCTCACGCATTAAGCAAGGTGAAAACAAAAATGATGCCATCCGAAATCGGATTTCCAACTTTGACAAGTGACGTATTTCTCAACCAAAAGCCCAATAAACAAACTAGCCATGGATAACAGAAGACTTCCGATAGTAGCTGAATTTCATTTTATACATCCAGTGGAAAAGGATAGTTAAAAACATCACAAGTTGACACAAAACTCTGTCAGTTCAGCTGTCAAAGTGAACATGGTGAGAAAAGTCAAAAGCAACTGTCTTCCCTGCCTGTAGCAGCTGACTAAATTTTCGCGTCCGAGGTCAGTTTGAAATCAAAATTTTAATTGTGCGGCACATAAACACAACATATTTAATATGAATTTAAAAAAAAAAAATTAAACTTGAGCCTGCGATCATTTGAAAACCAGTACCTTGTCAGCGGATAACTTCAAAAAAATAAGCTCAAGTGAAACTGGTCAGCGGATATCTTGTTTTGACAGCTGTCAATTGATCACAACATTGATGTCCAATATGTGTATCAGTTTTCCCGTGCTCCGATCCCAAACTAGCTAAAAAGTATGATTGAACATTGTTCGCGATCTAGTAAAGCGGTTAACTGGTCAGCGGACAGCTTCCAAATAAATCACGTCACCTCGATGAGTTGGCACATGAGCCCACGATATGGTCATGGGATACTGGTCAGTGGCTATTCTGTTTTGACAGCTGTCAATTGACCATATTTTGAGTGTCTTTTATAAAAGATGAGGACTTGCCAAGACACGTCTGAGACACCCCTCCCTTCCTTTTGATAGTCTCCCCTACCCTACCCGTACAATCTGTAGACGCGTACGTACGTACGTACGTACGCTCGGTCAGTCACGTGACAACCAAACGAAAAGAAGTTGACCATATTCCATGAAGTCTGGGGCTCTGTCCCACGCGCGCTTCGCGCGCGCGGGAGCCCCGCTAAAATATGTCTCTCTTGATGCTGCGAGAATAGTTGCCTCAATCAAGGTCACCCTTGCTTAGATTTTTTTCTGTTTCTTATCATTTTTTTTATCACGAACGTATTTACCACCAAAATTCAAATTCTACATTTGCTGACTCAGCGAGAATATCTTTCTATTTTCTCTATTACATGTTTACGTCTAGCAAGACAAACTATGCCTACCTTTTTGTTAATTACAACTGCGGGTACGGTCAGATTTTATCTTGTTCAGACTGCTGGTATTGGACCGATCTTTTCTTTGAACAAGGAAAGGCGAGGATCACCTTTAACGTAATAACGTACAGTGTACCCATTATTGGCATATGAAAAAACATGGATTGGTAATACATGGACTGGATTGATAAATCATGGATTGATGTTTTATCAAACCATGTTTTATTTATCCATGTTTTACCAGTCCAGTGCAGTCCATGTTTTATAATATGTTCCCATTACTTGCTTTGCACAATATTGATCAAGGATAAAACTGAGATAGATAAAACTGAGATAAGTACGCGTCACTTGCCGTATCGTTCATCGATTGGTTGTGAAGCCGCTAAAAGTCTTATAACAGGTTTGCTATCCCATTCCAAGCAGCAGAAGCTACAGTGAAGCTTGGAGAATCGGGTGAGTGAAAGTTTTTCTGTCAGCGTTAGCGAAGATTCATTTCTCGGGATACGAAAACTCAGTGTTGTTTCCTCTCCTTCCTTATGACATAATTAAAAGCAATCCTCTCTTCTCTAACATTAAATTCGTTTCCAAGGTGAAAACTGACTTTCAACCCATTTAAGGAGTGAGTTTCTTATGGCAGAAAAAAACTGAATATAGTCCTTAGTGTCTATTAGTGCAAAACTATCGTAAATGAACCCTAAAATATACTGGGCTGCTGAAAGGACCAAATGAATCAGACATTCGTTTAGCTGGTAACAACTCTTGAAGCAAACCTATTTTCTTTCAACAATCAGATTTTCGCTGACCTGCCAGCCACAATTGGCAAAATTCACTGTTCACTAGGGACAAAATCTGTAAAAACTTGCTAAATGAATATACTATTGATTATTCTTAAGTGTGCAAAGAAAGTCGATAAGAATGTATTCCAGCGTAAGAAATAGCGAAAAAGTTACTATGCAGTGCAATGTATAATAATATGAATGGACAAATATATTTGAGAAAGCGAGCCGCATTCCTAGGCAGTTTCAGGCGCATTACATGAAATTCTCGGTGACGTTCTCAGTAGCACAACAATTCTACAAGATCTAGGTTTTGTACGATCACTCATTACAGTACGAAGTATATACAAATTTTGGTGAATTGATGCTGTATATCATTTTGCGCTTCCGGAAAACAAAAACAAGCCAAATTTGCCCTTTTGCAATTTCCCACAGGCCGGAAAACCAAGATGAACTACGTACTAACAGTGAGCTACCAATTAATCAATAAAAACGAATGCCGAAATTCGTATAAACATAACAACTTTCTTTAATTTTCCAGACATGTTTCGACGGTACATCCGTCATCTTCAGTGTTACATATTTTGAAATCGCCGTTGAATTTAAAGCGCGCGCGATCTTACAAAGTTCGTTACATTGCGTTGTCAATATTGCGTACTAAAACAAAGTTAAATGAGTGACGCTTAGTTCTTTACAGGGAGAGAGTCAGGTTAATGTGTTTCACCTGCTGGTTGAGATCGGGCTTCTCCCATTTTATGAACATGGATTCCTTAAGCTTCACTTGGTACTTAGTGGCTGCAGAGTCCAGGATCTCGAAGCAATCCGGTGTGCAGGATGCTCTACAAAACTCTGAACCCTGCAGATGTTTAAAAACGTTCGAAGACCTGTCTGAAAGTAAGTGCTCGCGCACTCGTGTGGAGAAGTGTCGGCTTGTTTCACCAACATAACAAGCATTACAACTTGCACACGAAAATTTATAGACCACACGCGTGCGTAGCCCCTCAGGGACAGCATCTTTCACATTAAAAAGATTCCTGACTTTGAAAGTAGTAAAGACTAACCTTAAATCAATAGGTTTACATAAGCGGTTAGCAAGTTTGCGTATACTCCTCTGTGCCGTGACTGAGAAGTGCCCAACGTAAGGGATTTTGAAGAAGAACTTAGGCGTTTCCTGGGGCTCGACTCCTGAATAGGGCTGTGTTTTCCCTCCCTTGACTGCTGTCTGAATATATTTAGAAATATATTTGTTGATAAGGTTTTCAGGGAAGAGATTCCTCCGCAGAATGACAGACAATTTTTGAAGGTCAGTATGGAACCCCATCCAAGTGTTGTTTATCTTAAAAGTTCTATGAATCAAGGTTTTGATTAACCCCAATTTGTAGGTAAAGGGGCAAAAACTCAGATAACTAGTGAGCAGGCCTGTGAAAGTCTTTTTCCGGTAAACGGTGGTTGCACTTTGGTGTGGGTCAGTGTTGTTGATTAGAACATCTAGGAAAGGTAGAACATGGTCAGTTTCCCGCTCCATTGTAAAGCGTATATTGGGGTGTTGATTGTTGATGTAATTGAAGAAAAGGATTGCATCCCGTTCAGAGTGGAA
The DNA here is from genome assembly GCF_958299795.1 of Porites lutea. NCBI lineage: Eukaryota > Metazoa > Cnidaria > Anthozoa > Scleractinia > Poritidae > Porites > Porites lutea. Next base: position 30,966,382 of record NC_133202.1, read on the forward strand.
AAGGCAAAATGTATCGTCTACGTAGCGACGATAGAATAATACCTCTGAATCCCTGTATTGATCCAACCATATATTCTCATGGTGACCCATAAAGAGATTGGCGAGAACAGGGGCAAGGGGGGACCCCATGGCTACACCATCCACCTGATCATAGAAGTTACCTTTGAACAGGAAAATTAAATTAAAAATAAATAAATAAATAAAAAATATAGCAGGTTAATCTAGGCTACAAATAAGATATCAAATCTATTCTCTAGCCGAAGTTTCTGTGTTAAAAGAAGTCCAACTCTTTTTTTAATAGCATTGTCGTGTCGAATTAGGGTTGTTTTGAATCACTATTCTTCCGTTGCGTGTCGTGCATCTTGACTTTGATCACATTGGATACTTACAAAAAAATGATCAGGTGTATATATCAGATCTAGTGTTTGAGCCCATATGTAAACAAGCATCACGCAGTAAAACATTTGCTGGTCAACTAATTTTGCAGGTCTTGTTTAATTAAACAGTGTATCGATCGTACCATGCATGTTGAATGTTTTGAAAGGCCATCACCTCAACGAGTGAACCGTTGTTAAATGAGAAAAGAAATGTGGGTTATTTAGTGACAAGTTGTAACTTGTTGAACACCAACAATAATTGTGTGATACGCCGACTCGAGAACAACAGAAATTGTTATTTCCTTTCCATCCATAAACTGGTTTAAATAGGGTCACGAAGAAAAGTATCAAAGTTTAGATTGCAATCAGCTTTTCATAGGGTCAAATGGGGTGAACACGGGACCTATGAAACATTGGCTACCCTTCCTTAACAACACCAACCCCATTTAAATCCCAAAAAACCTTTTTAATAAAAGAGCACTGGGTTGAAATTTACTCCAACCAAAAGGCGATTAACTACATCTCACCTTCCTATATTAGAGCCAGTGTTGAAACTCGCCCTCCCAAGCTACCCAATTTATTCCAATTCTCTCCTCCTTCCATCCCTGACATTTTATGGGCCTCCCCTCGAGCTTCGCGAGGTTCTGCGATACACGTATCTCTAGTTTAATATTTGGGTATCAAAGCACGTCTATTGAAATAGACTGACACAAAAGTAATCAGCCTTAATCTTAGACTTTGACTCGCGTGTTGCGTATTAACATCGCCTACAAGTGCGCCAGAGAACACAGTTAATTCATGCAGTTATAAGAGCTGTGTTGCAAGCCCGGGATTCCAGGCATTCCAGGAAGCCCTGGACCGCGGGACTAGCAGGTCAAGGCCCCGCAGGAATAAAAAGCCCACAAGGCACTAAAAGTTATACGGGAGCCAAGGGAAGCGAAGGCGCTCTAGGACCTCCAGGACCGCCAGGGAACATGATCGCAAACTGGAAGCAATGCATCTTTTCAAATCTCAAGAATGAGATACCGTATTTATTGGAATAAGCGCCCAACCTCGAATTAGCGCCCACCTCGAGTAAGCGCCCATCCTAAAGGCAGAAAAAGTTAATAAGCGCCCACCCCCTCCTCCTCCCAATCAAACTCAAATTAGCGCTCACCCCCACCCCACCTACTTGAGTGATTAAATTCTAATAAGAGACTTCCCCGAGGACGGAGTTTTCTTCAAAATATTTTACAGAAACCTTGCTTTGTTACTTCTTCGCGTTTTGTTATTAGCATTCATTGTTTTGTTGCAAAATAAACATACTCACTTGCTGAAATTGGTGAAAATTCAATAAGCGCCCAGCCTCGAATGAGCGCCCACCTCGAATAAGCGCCCACCCTCAAGGTCCAAAAATTTTAATAAGCGCCCAGGGCGGTTAATCGAATAAATACGGTGGATACTGGACGATAACAAGGTACCGTTAATTAATTAATTACTCTATTCTTGTTTGCTTTTAAAAGGTTATCTGGACGTATTTACTGTTGCTTTCCAGCTTGGATTCTGACTTAGTTGCCTTCAGTCATAATCCAACAGATGGTAGCTTCGTACCATTGACTTCTCAGGCAAGTGCAAATGTAAATTGTCTGATTGTCAAATTCTCAAACTGTCACGGCTTTTTGGTTCATTTTGTTAATAATGCCAATAAAGCGTCCTTATTCGCTAAGGTCGGACGCGTTAGCGAGGAATTTTGCTCGTAAATTATAAAATCACGAGCTTCGTATCAAACAAATATCTACCCTAAAGCACTTCAAACGTTACTAACAACAAAAGTGAACTTTGAAGAGCTGTTAGGCTAACCAGGTTTCACGAACCGCAATTGCAATCCATTTTAATCTTCTTCAAGTTTGTCCATCTATGCCTTCTATCGTATTTTCCTCTTTTATTCTTTGACACTTTATTTTTCTGTTTCACTCAGGTTAGTAGTGGCCCTCACTATTTGAATTCTGTTAATTTCGTGACACAAACGACTTGTGAATACATATGACCGGCATATGAGTTCAAACCGATAAGACTTTTAATGACAAGAACGTGAGTACTATAGACATGAAAAAGTCTCCGAATCTTTATCTTGTTGTTAAATTCAATAAATATGCCGACTGAAATCTAAATATATAGTATACGTTGTTTGATCAATTCTGCAATATTTTTGCCTTGATACATATGTAAAAACTTCCCATAGAATTTCCTTATGAAAGTAAGGGTACTTCATCTCCTCTCACTTTCCACCATACCTATGTATTAGGGTAGCCAACAGTTTCAGATGAGACTCGAAAAACCCAGTCACCTAATAACTTTCGAGACGACCAAAGTTCCCGGCCTGAGACATCCGAACAGATTAATCTGAGTTTTTAGTGGAGCTCCAAATTAATCAAACAGGCTTAACTTCTAAAGTATAGAGAAAACCATTTCAGACACTTCTCACGTTTGGAACATTCCGTCGTGGGCTGCCCCTGTTATATCACTGGTCTGGATTGGTCGGTGGTCTTTTGGATCCAAAGTTAACATCAACGAGATCATCCTTAACAGCGTTGCAAATCGGAAGTCTCTATGAGGTGGGAAGCTTGACTGGTCGCGAGGGTTATCCCAAAGGTGTCTTGCTTACAAAACACTGTTTACGAGAGTTCTGATTAGACGCGGTGTCAATGTTGTTGCGAACCGTAAAAAGGTTACGAAGGATTTTAATAAAAGATTTTTAAAGAAGCCTGATCTGATCCCTCTCTTAAGGTCTCTTCAGGTCTTATTTTTCTTGGCATTTCGTTAACGAGATTATGCCTCAGTTTAAACCCAAAAAGTACGAGGATTTTTATCGATTTTGGTAAATTCAGAGTAACCCTTTATGACCAGCTATAATAAGCTAGTTTCCTGCTCTAGCTGTTCGAAAACAACAGAGAGACCCGGGGAAAAAAAAAAAGAAATTTTAGGGCTTGCCTGCGTCGTAGACACTCTAAACCTTCTGTATAGACTATACAAATGGTTTAGACGAGTGCGTGGGCCGGCTGCAACGTAGGCTATTTTAGCGCCAGAAAGATAAAAAAATTTGCTCGGTAGCAGGAACTCATTGAGTGATTAATGCATCCTGGAAATGATTATCAATACAAAGAGTTCTGTTGTTGGCAAGCACCTCCACGTTGCTCCCCACCGGCGTAGTTTTCTTTGGAAAAGGCCGGATGCAAAGTTAGACGCTTTCTGTTCCCTAAGACGGAGGGGGCACCCGCGGTTCTTTCCACTCTTTCACGAAGTTGCCTCACACCTTAAAAAACCTCTTATTTCATTGGACCCATTTATGCCGCAGCTCTTTTGCTTTTGGGCTACTGGTTCCTTTGTTTATTTGCTCATGCGTTTTACCAACCATACGTTACAGATGCGAGCTAGGCACCAGTCGTTTCACGACCTTCCCCTACCTAGCACGTTTTTCCCGTAAATAAAATCGAGTAGGGGTAATTTAAATCCGTGACAGGTATCATGTTAACAGATATTGCAAAATCATTGTCATCATATAAGGAAATTTGAGCTTTGTTTTACTTGTGCTAGTTGCCGCGAGACATTTCATAGCAAGCAATACTGCTGCCCCTTTCTATATATACAAACAGTACTGGCAAAAGCAGGCAAGGGAACTGTGAAGCGTTAGGTGAGTTGCCTTTTTCGAATTGGGATGCAAAAATGGATTTGCACAAATTTGCGGTCGGCAAATACGTAGCAAACATGTAAAAAATGAGGGTTAAATCTGGGGCAAAGATAGTAAATGCCACATTTTCCTCTATATTTACAGCCTGTGTTTTTTGTTATGCAAATATGTTGTATTAACCATCTTTGCCCCATATTTACTTCTCCGTTTTTACATTTTTGCGACATTCGTGCAAATCAAAAGTCAAGCCACACTGTTGCATAGCACGTTTAAAACAAGTGTAGGGCTTTAAAGCATTTAATCGGAATTTCAGCTTGAAGAAAGCAAATTATTCTATTTAGGATGAGATTCTAGTAACCAGCACCGACCTACCATATTCGAGCTGCAACAATGAATTTCGTTTAAAAATTGGAAAATGCCAAAATTCTAATCGTCTTCATGGTCCATCAGGCTGTTTAGATGATCTTTAGAGGGGATTAAAGAGCAGTTTTTCTGGAAAATGACTAAAGTACAACTTATTCAGTGTCGTATCTACACTTTTTATGTTAAGGCTCAGATCGAAACTCAGGAAATGAAAACAAATTAAACATCTTAAGGAAAGGAAACCTTATTGTCATTAGATATGCATCAAAATTAACAAGTATCTATATAGAGAGGCAAAACAGTCTGCTAGGGTAATTTAAGCTTTGCAAGTAACACCTCCCTGTAACGAAATCAGTGATTGAGCCGGTCATTTCAAAGACAAGGGCTATTTTGACCGTGGTGGATGTCCCAATTGACATGTTTACATCTCTGTAATTTATGTCCCTGTGTATTGGCTCATTTACTTTAGCTGGTCAGCACAGAGTGAAGATGGCTTTTTTTTCAGTCGTTCTTCAATTCGTAAGATACTTGTTTTCCAATCTAATAGTTTCTGAGTTGTTTTTTGATTCGGGCTTGTGGCCTCAGTCACGAAAGCAGCAACTTCTTGTCATAGTAACATGGTGGGGCCGGAAATATTTTGTAGGGGCATTTTCTTGGGATATGATGCAGAAGCGTATTTTGGGGATATGTAGCAAAGACAGGTGTCTTTGTTTGCTCAAGGTAAACTTGACCAAGCAAAGACTTTTTGTGAAAGATTATATTTTAAATTGTGTTTTTCCTCTTGAACCCTTAAAACAACAATTCTATTTTCCAATTTGATCTGGAACAAAGCCAAAACAATTTACAAGTAGTTCCTCTAGAGTTGCTAAGGTTTTCGTTCAAAGTTTTGATTATGTTTCAACAGACAGAAGTTATTGATGGCGCAACTTTCTATTTACGCTCTGCCGGTCTTCAAATTGCTGATGCTGTCACCACTTGTCATCATCATATGTACAGCGGTTACAGACAAGAACAACAAATCACTTGACAACAGTGTGAGTTTTTTCATACCTTTCGCAAACACTAAATAAAGGGTTAACTTTGTTCAAGCTAACAGTTCAGTTTCTTTTTATTTAAGTCTTCAAAAATATATTTTGCAGGAATTGTTTTAATAAAATGTCAAATTGAAAATAGTGTTTTCTTGATCAACTATAGCCTCTTCCATCGTGTTATGGTGTTGGACAACCAGGTACAAATGGTATTCCAGGAGTGAATGGAATCCCAGGATCCCCTGGGATATCTGGTCGTGATGGACGTGATGGAGTGAAGGGGGAAAAGGGAAGCCCGGGAAAGGCTGGAACCCAGGGTCATGCTGGCTTGAAGGGAGAACAAGGGGAAAAAGGAGAGAGTCAGGTCCTGGGGAGTGCCTACCTTCCCTCCCACGTAAACTGGAAAGAGTGTTCGTGGAAAAAAGAAGATGACAGAGATACAGGCGAAATATATGTAAGTTTTCGGGTTCAAAAACAAAGTGCTAACATGTTTACTGAGAAATATGTCTCAAAAAGAAGGGCGTTAGAAATAAGAAACTGTAAGAGAAGGTCTGAGGACACTCATGCTTGATTGACGAAGACATCCTGACATGACTTAAGATTTAATGTATCTTTGAATGCATGCTCCGTACTCGTCTTCGGAATTTCACGCTCAGTTGTGTCTTCTCCACCACGTTACATTCTGTTTAAATTACATTTTATGTATTATTTCTCAACTTACACTTTTAAATCTATCTAGAGAGTTTTCTAAAACGACGAGCTAGTAGACTATCACTTTCTTTTGCAGAGCTGTCAGTTCATGAAGAACTTCACGGAAACTGCCCTCCATGTTTACTTTGATGGTAATCTCAGGATTTACAACTGTGATGCTTGCTGCAGTCGTTGGTATTTCACTTTCAATGGCGCCGAGTGTAGCTCTCCTGGGTCAATTGATGGAGCATTTTATATGGCAAAAGGAGCTGGAAAAAACCTTCATCGTCATCGCCACATTGAAGGTCACTGCAATAACATTCACAAGGGAAAAGTCCGAGTGGGATTCTGGGTTGGAAACTGCAATGGCCGCAAACTTGCTGACGCGTACACAGGCTGGACCACAATGTCCCGGATCTTCATTGAAGAAGTCACAAGAGCCCAACAGTAAATATCTCATATACCATCCAAAAAGGCAATTTAGAAGTTAGAAATTATTAGGCAGTCGAATAGAAGAATGGGAAGAAATCACAAGGCCAGAAGCTAGAAGCAGTAATGCAAATGTCTTTGTTTAGCCGTAAACAACAACAATTAAAAAAGCCACCAAGAAGTAGGCCTTCCGCCTTGTTACACTTTCTGCTACTATATAACTACAGTAAATTAAAATTACAATTCTGTGAAGCGTCGTGAAAAATTGTTTGAAATAAAGTCCTAGTGTTATTTGGCTCGTATACATCATAGATATCAAATTAGGTTGCGCCCTAAGTAAAATTTATTTCAAATTCTCCTCAACACTCTTCCGATGACAAGCGAACGACATTGCATTCTTTTTTATATAACAGTGGGAGTGATTCACTTTCCAGTAGAAAGACATGTTTTCATAGACTGACGGTATCTCTTCATCCTAAAACCTTTCACAAAACTGCAGCGTTTCTGCGATGTCTATGGCCTGAGGAAAAAGCCGACATTTGGCGACGCTACCACTGATTTCCCACCAAATGACGTCTGAGAAACGAGCGAAGAAATTCCATACTGATGACCCGTCACTACCCAGATCTGGATATAAGTGCTTGTGATTGGTCGTGCCGCGTGGGAAATTTGATTCAACCAATAAGAAGCACTACTCAGATCTGGGTAGTGACGCGTCATCAGTATGGAATTTCTGCGCTAATGTTTCTCAGACGTCATTTGGCGGGAGAAACCAGTGGTAGCGGCCCCAAATGTCGGCTCGGCTGTTTTCTCAGGCTACGGTGTCTACTACTTTTCTTGTGTAGCCTCTGCATATTTAATTTGAGGTAATTATTCCATGTGTCACTCAATCGATTAATCGCATACCCCATACGCGTACCGCGAAAGCGATGAAATAAAACGGCTATTGAAGCTTTTGGAAAGCGCGTATGGTGCAAATGAATCCACGCTCATTTACCTACCAGAAGCTTATTGGCCCTTGAAAAAAAGGTTCCTTTGTTTCAATTATTTGCTCGTTTGAATAATAAAAGCAATATTTACAAACTGATAAACTATCGCTTACCACACTGCGTAACCTGCTTTGCTCAAAAGTTAAATAGTTCAGTCTCACACGTGAGCTATCCTGGGCAAGGGAAACAACGCTGTTTTCTTGTATTGTCATCTTTAGAGACTCAGGGACGGCCAGTAGGATTAGAATCCATGCAAAGTTTGCAATAATGCTGTCCTTGGGTCTACGCAGGTGGTACTGCGTTCAAACAACTTGCGAGTGTAGTGGATCATTTTTTAATAGGATACAAGTGAAAACTGTATAAAAAAATTTGCGCAGGCAAAGTTTTCTGCCTCGGCATTTTGACTTCACTATTTCTCGACGTAATTAGATGACTGACTGACTAATTTTTTACAGAATGTTTTAGCCCTTTCTGTTAAGAAAAATATATGAAATTTGCTTCAGAAGGATTAGTTTGTTGCTATAACAAGGGCGCTTGGTTGGTCAAGCTCGGGCCAACTTCAAAAATGAGGCAGATTTTTTTCGGTAGTTTTTTAAAAAACACCAACCCTTTTGTGTATAAACATATAGAAATAAACCATTCTATTCAAAGCTATTTGAATATACTTTATCATGCCTGCAAGTCATAATAGTACAGTATACGGGATGTATGATTTAAAGTAAATGGGAATGGGTTCCCCAAGCAACCCTGCAGTTGGTTTAACACCGATATTTAAACCATTACTTCGTTGATATGACCTCTTTCGCAGTCAGAGAAGAAAGACTCTTGCAGCTCTCTGAAGATCTCAAGGGATTGGTTGAGAAAACAGTAAACAGAGTTAACAATGAAACCTAGAGCCCGAAAACAAAAGAGTTGCGACATAATTTAAAGGCAGTGGCGGATCCAGACCTTCGGATAAGGGGGGGGGGGGGGGGGGGGGGAAGTGGTCGGCCCTTCGGGCCTCAGTTTTGTTTTTTTCTTCCCTATCCTTTTACCATTGTTGCTGGGTCCGTTTTACGGAGATATTCTTGAGATGAGTTTCAACGAAGCCGGGATGATCGCAAACTGTAACAGGGTTCATACAAAAAATTGCAACCATATTTCAAAGACTTTTCAAGGACTTTTCAAGGACCAAGTAGATTTTCAAGGACCATTTACTAAGGAATATAATTTCACACAGCTACAAAAATGCACATTCCCAGTCTATTTTAATAAGGCTTTAAGGTTTGAACTGTTTGCTTCACCAATTTTTTATACACTTTTCAGTTGACTGGTCTAAAATTAATAGTTAATTATTGCATAAAACACAGAGCACTTTTCACAGAGCACTTTTCTCCGAGCTATGATTTATATTCTGTCTTTAACAATCAAAAAGCATCAACAAACTATTTCCAGGCTACTACATTCAAAGTCGAAGAAAATTCAAAACTTTCCCAAAAATTTAAAAACTTTTCAAGACTGTCCGCGAACCCTGTGTAACACG
>NC_133202.1:30980446-30985446 GCF_958299795.1 Porites lutea
AGATTGTTTTAACACTGATCAGTCACCTGATTTCAAGGTGTAGCTTTTCAGGTCAGCAGTCGAATAGTTGAGGCAAAGGTAAACTTTGTGAACAAGAGCAAGTTCCTGCCACAAGGAAGCAACAACAAGATCCAGCCACAGCCTTGATCCAGGATCGAACAGTTAGCTCAAGATCCCTAATGTACGGATTCATCCACTGTAATAAGTTATAAGTAAAAGATCAGTTGGATCAATTTAGGTTTCCGGGGAAACTGCCCGTCTTCCCCTCCCCTAACCCAACATTTTGCCCTAAGTGAGAAGTAGGTGTTAATGTTGACTTAGGGGAGGGGTAGGTGGGCAGTTTCCCAGAAACCTAAAAAATCCTTTACCGTTTTCTTAGACTTCGAAATGATTTTCACTAATTTTGCATTTCACAGCTTTGGAGGTCATGAGTTTCTAGACTTAATATATAATTAAATCACCAAATACGTTTTACATTGGGTCTAGAATTCTTTGGGAAGTGGAAAGAGTCACAATTAATTACAGAATGACAGTTACAGAATGTTTTTATTACCGAGTGAAAATCAGTGTCTTCTCATAATCGTCACGAACTCCAAAGTCTCTGACTCGTCATTGACTTGGCCAAGAATTCAGATTTTCTCTTACTATTTTTATGGTTTGTCAACTCTAGGATTTTATTTCAGAGAAAAACACCCTAGTTCTCGCGGTCTCACAGATGTCCGCATTCCTAGTAGAGATACGTGTGCTTCAAAATAGTGACCACTATATTTTCTTTGCCAGCTACAAATTATAGTGCCTTTGAACTAAGCCCATTAAAGGAGGCTAATCCCTGTATTCAGCAGCCTGGTGTTTCCTTTGTCAATTTTTTCCCCTCCCCTACCCTCGGCGCACTTCTAGATGGATAATCTTACCTTGTAATAGCAAATTGCGTCGCCTATATTTCCCTTTTGCAATTCCTTTTGCGAGTTTTCAAGCGCTATTTTGAAACACCCCATTACTTCCTTGAACGGATCAGGGGTACGCTTGACCAAATATCCACTTCCAAAGGAGATGAAGCTCAGGGCGAAGACGAGAAACATAATTCTTGAAACCCTGGTGACCTAATGATAAGAATAATAGCAAAAACATGCGCCCTGATGAAGTGTGTCTAAGTAGAAAATGGAGAAACTTTCCAAATATTAGGGAAGATCAAGTTTGTGGAAAGGTTTGGTGCACAACTATCCTCACTATTCTATAATTGGCAAACTTTGCGTTGCAAAGAAATAAATTAAAACGTGAAGAAAATAAATTCCTTTGGGAATCTATTAACATTGTGCCACTACAAAAAAATTATGTTCCCAGGCACCGAAAGTGAGAATACTTCTCGGGGACATGCAGTCATATGCAGTCAATCCCATTGTCCTTAGTCGTGCGGGGATATCAACTAAAAGACAGACGAGGAAAGAGACCAATGTCAAATAAAGCGTGGTATCAGTAATAACCTTTTTTAAAATAACCAATGTATTGTATAATAATAATAATAATAATAATAATAATGATAATAATAATATAATAATAATAAGGGCATCCAGACGTTTGTACTGCCATAATAATAATAATGATAATTATTGTGATAATGATAATGATAAAGATCATCATCATCATCATCATCATCATTAAAAACTTAATCTTACTGATAATGCAATTCTAGAGTTTTGATTGGCTTAGCCATAATGGTATGTGAGCCATTATGCCATGTTCTTCCGTGGTCAGTGTACGCGTCATTTCAAGATAAGAAGTGAGCTTCCCGGATGAAAGAATGGCGATCGATGAAAACCGTTTTTATCCTTACACTGCTGGAAAAATGCTATTTCGTCGGAAAACACAAAGAAAACCACCAAGACACAACCAGACACTGCGATTAGAATTTGATATATTACTTCCACCATGAACTCTCTTTCGCGTTTCCGAACCAATTACGACAATTACTTTTAAAAGATGTATAAAGTATGTAATTTTAAATAAGGTCTAAACGTATATCGCAGTTATTTTTTTCTTCTTCTAGCATACTAGCAATCCTAATGCTAATCGAAAATCCGAAAACACTTTTGATAAATTCCCAGATCAGCATAGATAAAAGTGCCACATCAAGTTCCTTCCATGAGGGATGGGAAAAACCTTTTAACTGTAATAGGCGTCTCTCACAGGCGCTTTTTCGCTCGCAGGATGAACATTATCTAGGTTATGGCCAGTCAGCATCAAAAGCAGGTTAGTAGCTAGTAATCGCTTACGTGTACATCGTTATTAATTCATCCAGAGAATCAAGTGGGTGTGGCTTTAAAAACATTCAGACTGCTGTATCCTGAAGTCTTGATACATTACGCGCGGCTATATGATGTATCGAGAAGTGAGGAACGTAACTTATCAGGTGTGCAGGGCTTGGCAAAACCTGATAAGTGTGAATTTCATTCTAGCTGTTGTCTTTATTCAGTTATATTAAACAAGAGTTTTGCAGTCTTTTATTAGCATTAGAAATGTCGGTATTGTGTTATCCTCTTTTCCAACTAACTTTTCAATATTACTAATAACTATTCCAACTTCCGAATCTTTTTTTCAAATCTCCAGTTAATACAAGCGCGTCCTAAGCTCCATAATGGCTCTCTCAGAAAGAGGAACGAACAACATGGCTTGCATCCAGCAAAGTACTCATTTTAGTAAAAATAATAAAACAAAAACTGGTCGCTTTAAACTGAAAAAGGGGCTTGATGCAGAATCACTCCAGCAAAGCAAAAGCATTCTAACTAACTAAATAAATCACTGCTACTTACCAGTTTTTACTGCAAAAGTCTTAAAACACTCTGGGCTGCCTGCAAAAGAAAAGTGCTCGAGCGTGCAGCTATACAGGTAGTTTTACCCACTTAACTGACGGCAGTGAACACGTGGTAAAAATTCAATCAAGCTATGCACGATCAATATCGTCTCGGCTTTCTATTTTTACTAATAACAGTTTTCCATAAAAACAAAAAATGACTTGAGATGGTTTCAGATTGACAGTCACGATTATGTAAACTGGTCTGGAGGAAGTCCTTAACATCTCATTTTTACACAATTGATCCGTAAACGTCGCAAACTATTCACTTTTCGTGCTTAGTCTCAGTTTCATAATAGAGACAACCTAAACTGAATATTTAGGAATATTAATTTTTCAATTGTGTTCTACAGAAAGAGAATATTATTTCAAATAGATACAACATCAACCTCAGAAAAATGAACCCAAACAAAGCTTAATTGGAGTCTTTGAATCATTTGGAGTAATATTGAATCGCATGTTGCTAGCAACGGTGACAAAAAGCAAACAATGAAGTTAGGAAAAAGGTACAACTTTTTGCCCTTTTCAAAATTGAACCAAAAGGAGCAATAAAAATTCTTAATATAAAAAGATGAAAGATTACAAAGACAGAAAATAATATATGGCCAATTATGGGTGTTGTAATTGTAATTGTCCATGGGGAGGACAAGAATTTTTTGTAACAGTCCGTAACGAGGGTTGCGATGGTATAACAAGATTCTAACATAATTATGCAGTGTCCCCAAACTACCTTTGTCAATTTAAAGAGGCTTTTTCAAAGACAATGACACGGCCATGAGACCATGCACGATTAGCGATTCTGGAACCTTTGGCAGCTGTTTTTACGCTTTCTATCTGTCTAAAACAGTTGGGTAAATATTCAACAAAAAATAACAAATTCATACAATTTCAAAACAAAGACATTCGTATCCTAAATCTTGTTAAAATCGCATAGCGAAAACGTCGCTGCGTCCGCAGAGCAGACATTTGCCGTTGATACAAAATAATATTTTTCGTGTGTGAGGCATTGCCTCGTGTTTGACACACTGCAGTGACCAAATATCGCTGGTCCCAAATGATGTTAGAAGTGACTCATGGGCAAAATTGTCAGCTACGGTTAAGATTTAACACAACTTATAAGTCAGTTTCATGACTTTTCATGTTAACTTGCTTTAATGCTCTAAATAGTGAGCGCCATCTTGTGAAAACTGGTTTCTTGTCGCAGGCTTCAATGACTTCAATTTTTTTCTTCTTTTAAGTGCGCAAGCGAGAGGCCATTAAAACAATTAATCATCCTAAGCTTCAATGCAGACTTCTATACTCGGTTTTAGATTTGCTTTCCTCGCTCTAGTTTTATAAAATACCCAATTGATGAATAGAGCAACAACCATGTAGAAATTATTTGTCTGTCGTTGGCTTTGTCGGCTTTTACACTACACCTTCGCGGCCTCCTTCCTTTCTGTGGGATTCGTCCCGTTGAAAGCAGAGCTGTGTCATGAATTCTAACAGTACTCATGGGGCTGCCAACAGATGAAGTGAAACATAAATGATCACTCAAAAACATTCATTAAAAGAAGTTTTAGATAACACAGCAAAAACAAATTAAAATAGTCCTGGATGGACAAACTTTATCATTACGTAGATTTTAACTGATTTAAATTGTAGGTTTTTGAAATTTTGTTAGCGTTCACTGTTGTAATCGGAGTTAGCTAGGTATTAGCTACAAAAACTGCTCTCAGTCTGTTTTGCGAGAGTAGATGGACTAAGAACCACACTCATTATCAGTCTTTTCACATACAGATTGTTTAAAAATATGCACCGTATGAATATCAACGTATGGGAATTTTCACGAACTTTCTAGACGAACTGAGAAATCAAAGATGGAGAATAACTCACCTCAGTAGAGAAATAATTTGGGAGATTAAGTGCAATGGTATGCGAACTTTGTAGTTTCGTGATCACAACGAGGCGATAGTGAACCTAGGTTGACAAGTCGTATGTAGTAGATTTCTTTGCCTATTCACAGAGTGCATGTTGTATGAATGTTGGATATTTATACATGGATGGATACGGAATTTCCCTTTTATTCTTGAAAAATAGCGGAAACGAGTGATTTTTTTTTTCAACACGAGAACACTCATTATCTTTTCAGTGTGTTTAATATGAATATTTA
>NC_133202.1:30997946-31047946 GCF_958299795.1 Porites lutea
TTCAGTCCCATCAGTCTATTTCTATTATATACATACATATATACAGCTTTATCAAGGCTAAAATTAATGCAGCCCCCACCCCCGTCAATAATCGAACGGTCCACGCCCAAGAACAAGTAAAGTGCCACATTACTTGTAATTAAATTGATTCATTACCAGAAAAAATCCCTAGCTCCTATTTTATGCCAGGGGCACCCAACGACGGTGTCCTCCTAAATGCATTGAGAACACTTTTTAGGCTCTCCAGAGTACTTTTCGATCTCTAGAAATGTATTCCAAGTGGCGCTAAAAAAAATTTTATCTGTTGGGTCATACTAGGGTAACCGTGAGTCTTTTTTCCCGAAAATGTTCGCTGCAATTGAAAGTCTTACGCAAGTGAGGATTTTTCTGATTCCTTTCTGTATCGCATTTATGGGTTCCGAGAATTTTGGGTTTCCTTTCTCTACGAAAAATAGCTTAACCTGGGGTGTGAAATAGTAAAAATTAAACTTCAGAAAATCGTAGGGAATTTATTGGATTAGCTTCGAATATTACACATGCATGGAACGGTCATCTAATAGATTTTTAGTCTTCCTCAAGCTATAGAAAATTCTAGGCAATTTTGCTTCTCCGAACAGATATTTCACAGAAAAAAGTCGTTGGGTGCCGCTGATATGCATTTGGTGACCTTTTTACGTTACTTATTTCTTATTGCCAAAAAGGAAAGTGTCACAATAATGATCTTAACTCATATCTTTAAGAAAAATTATATTAAAGAAAAAAAAAACTCTCCTGCGGACAACTTTTGTCCTTCTGGGGCCCAGTTGTTCAATAAGTGGATAGCGCTATCCACCGTGTAAATCACTATCCACTGGATAGAACAATTGGCTTCCCTAGTACTTATCAATTGGATAGAGATTCATCCGATGGATAGCCCTACTCAACTTTTGAACAACTGGGGCCTGCTCTTTTACTAGTATTGTAAATAAAGTACTGAACGAAAAAGCAAGTCACATACTTTCAAGGGTTGGTGTCAAGTTATAAGTTACTTGAGATTTATCGTCTTATACAAGCATACAACATACCTTGAAATTTAAACTTTCAAACTGTATACGAAAATCCTGAGAAAACACTTCCAAGAACTCGGCCTAGAAACAATAGGAATTTTCTAGGCAACTCGGCCCACCCCAATGCAATGGGGCAATTTGCCAGTCCCTGGCCATTTACGGGGTGGTGCAGTAGTAACTGCATTCTGTCACCATGTCTGTGATTGTATTTATTAGAGCAGCATTTGTATCTTAAGATTTGAACGACAGTTGAAAATATTCGCAGATGTTTTCACATTGAATTTTGAGAGTACTTCTTGGTTGGTCTGCTCGCAGATATCATGGCCATCGTACCTGATGGGATGTATTACGCCCATCTTGTTGTTGAAAATATCTTCGACCTCCTTGTCTCTACGTTCAACAAGAAACGCAATTTCTTCTTGCAAGAGCACTGAGAGCAGATCTCCTTCGTCACAAATTTCAACATTCTCGGCTTTAGTCAACCCTTTTTTTCCTGCTGATTGCAGACAGTCTGGAAAAGAATGAGTGAACTTGTCCCTTTATAAGCCATTCGTCTCTGGAACGTTCTTGAACTACGTGTGTTTCTGGTCGTTCTCATGTCCGTTGCGACCTCAGAAAGGTCTGGTTTCCTGCCTGTTTGTGTATCAACATCAAATCGTGCGGTGAGGTAAGACTTGACTTTCTCGCTAAACCTTGTCCCGCCTCCCCTTAACTTCTGCAGCCGCCCATCCGCTAGCCTCGAATTTGCAGACACCACTAGGAGATTTTGGAAGTTTCTCGGCTGGCGGCAATTTTTACAGTCTGACCCCGACAGTCTGTCAATTTTCACCGGCACGAGTCTGTTTTCCCTTGTGGTCTGGATATCGGCATTCTGTGCGGCCAGTTGGATTACCCCAGTCCTTCCCTAGGTTTGCACGATGTAACGGAGATAAAAACATTTTTTCACCTTGTTGGGCAGTTTTACCAAAATACCCAGCCCGCTGCAAAGTAAGTTCGCTCTCTGTAATATTTTCTTTCGTTAGGTGACATGGCCTTGAATGAGCCATAATAACGCTCACCTGTTACATTGACTAAGAGACACCAACTTGCTTGCTCCTTTAAACTCTCCAAATCCGCTTTCATTGCGTGACAACAATCCTAATTAGCATATGACCATGAAGAAAACCCAAAACGAAATTGAGCTGAATTCAGTCTTTATTAAAGAGCCTTTTAGTTGCTGAGACTCCAAACTCAAAAAGAGCTGCGTTTGAGCAGAAGTGAATTGTACTCTTTTAATACGATTTTGCTGAAATCGACAACCCGCCGTAAATGAGCTTTTAAATTTGCATAATATACGAGTGGATGAAGAATTCCTACATGTATTTTATGACATTTTAAGCTGGTTTACTGAGCTAAGATGGCTTACAAAACAACAAATGTGCGTTATTTTCACGAAGCAAACCAAGATTCTGCCCCGTGGAAAAAATATCAGCCTTATCATATGAGTTTAAGTGTAGACGCCAAACGTGCAATTTTAGGTAAATATTGACAAAAGGAGCTCTCAAAAACGCTTGTTTGCGTCCAACGCAGAGTGATACCCGCACCTTTGACTTTATTTTCTAACAGAATAAGGTAAGATCTTTGCTGTGAAGTGCATTTTGCCTGTGATTTTTGTACCGCTTTGGAGATTTTAGCTTTTACTTTAGAGGAATTTGTCAAGGGAGAAAAAAAACCGCAAAGTGGCTAGTCTTTGATCTCATTAATTTAATTTAATTTTGCGTCAAATTATCCAAGATTCCGTCATTGGACAAGTCAAATGCAGCTAAATCCATTGTACTATGTAGAATTTCGCGATATTTATCTGTTACGAAGAAGCGCGGCTTTTAAAATTACTGAATGTTGGCTATCTGATTGAATAAAGTTGAAAAAGTGCTCTCAGACAGGAAAGAAGTTTTGTGCTGTAGTGAAGCACCGAAAAGGATTTTGAAAAAAATTAGCTCGATTTTAATCATTCCTCATTAAGTCCTTTTCACCCACAAAAAATAAAGGGAAGGTTTACTGGCGATCCCACTGACTCGCCGGACCGCTCTTAGGTGGACAGCCACTGAAGTCTGTTGGTACGCGGCGAAACTTCTTGTAGAGTCGATTTCGTATTCGAATCTGCTTTTGAATTTCGGGGTTGATCCACGGCAATTGGTTGTTGCGAAGCTGTATTCGTTTCACGGGTACATGTTCGTCGAGGACTTGTTTGAATAGGCCGGACCAATGAGACCATATATCGTCGATGTTTTCGAAGACATAAGAGCTATTCCATGGAACATTTTTTAGATCAGAGAGAAATGCATTTTGATCCAAATTCTTTATAGATCTAAAATCAATTGTAGTCGCTTTAGGTCTTGGCAGCTTTTGTTTCTTCACAACAAAAATCAAATCGTGATCACTAATCCCAACTTGTAAATTTCCGCTTGTTGCCAATCTCTCAGGGTGTGATGTTAAAACAATGTCGAGCAACGTGCTTGAACAATTAGTTGTCCTCCTGGCCTGATGTATAACGTTCGTTAGGCAGAATTGTTCCATAAAATTGGTCAGATCTTTATTAGGGCCGTTTGGGTTATCCGGGGATTCAAGCATGTTCATATTAAAGTCCCTGATAAACATGATCTCTTTGCGTTTAACGTACATTCTTTCAGCTGCTGTCGCACAAGCTGGAATAAAATCTCTAATTTTACATTTTCCAGGAGAGCGGTAACAAGCACATATCAGAAACCAATTATTTGCGTATCCCTTTACATCCAAACAAATGGATTCGACTCCTTCTGGCTCGAGATTAATCTGACGGTGGGCCGTGACGTTCGATCTAATATAAACGAGTAGGCCACCTCCTCCTCTTTTTCTGTCCCGTCGAATAATACGATATTGCGAGTGGGCGAACAAAGAAGAAGAGGTAGTCCCATCAATCTTGCTTTCGGTAATAATAAAGAGGATATCAAAAGCACATTCGTCGAGTAGATTAATAACTTCGTCTGCTTTGCCCAAGATACTATTTACATTAAGATGACCAATCTTAAAGTTATTCTTATAGTAGCCGTTTATGGTCGTAGAAAACCACTCTATTGGTGATTGAAGTGATTGCGAATCACACACACTGGAGTATATTCTATATCCGGTAGCGCTGATTCCGAGAACAAAGAAATCAATTCCTCGGTAGACGTGGTGGAAAAAGGAAGAGTTGCTAAACAACAGTATGTAGTTGCACATCCATGGCTTTAATAAACCAGTAGATGCGTTAGATGCTCGATATTG
Source organism: Porites lutea (assembly GCF_958299795.1). Classification (NCBI taxonomy): domain Eukaryota; kingdom Metazoa; phylum Cnidaria; class Anthozoa; order Scleractinia; family Poritidae; genus Porites; species Porites lutea. The sequence goes on from NC_133202.1 coordinate 31,002,275, forward strand.
CTTGATGGAGAGATCGCCACATTTAATGTGATAAGAAAGATAGAAAGATAGAGAATAACTCACTTCAGTAGAGAAATTATTTTGGGAAATTAAGTGCAATGGTATGCGAACTTTGTAGTTTTGTGATCACAACGACGCGACAGTGAGCCTAGCTTGACAAATCGTATCTAGTAGATTGCTTTGCCTATTCGCAGAGTGCATGTTGTATGAATGTTGGATATTTATACATGGATAGATACGAAATTTCCCTTTGATTGTTGAAAAATAGCGGAAATGAGTGAATTTTTTTTTTTCTACACGAGAACACTCATTATCTTTTCAGTGTGTTTAATATGAATATTTAAGTATAGAAATTTTCACGCACTTTCTGCAGTAACTGGGAAACCATTTGTAGAGTATAAGCAAAGTTCGATACGGAAAGAATTCGGCAGAGAAGTGCATTGGTATGCGAACTTTGTGGTTTCGTGATCAGAGCGAGGCGACCCTACCCTTGTCACAATGCACCAGAGTGCACACATTTTTTACTTTGAGTAATGTCAGTTACCGTGTTAAGAGCGACAAAATAAATAAAAGGTCAGTGGCTCTTTTCTCATGTAAGCTGTCTATCCATGGCTAATACTTTAAGAATGTTAAGGTTCGGACGGTTATTACGATGAAAGAGATGTCAAAGCCACAGTAACGCTCAGCTGATTACTTTGGCGGCAAAAACGGGTGTGGGTGTGTGTATGAGCAACTAGCTAGCTACACGATGAGGTACCAGGAATCTGATCTACATTTTGGACTTAATTCTTCATTCTTTTCTGCTAATCATTCCTTATACTCTTCTATCCAGGCTCACCCTATTATAACCTAAACTAGCCAGGAATAGCCGCCGATTTTATAACCAAAGCTGGACATGTTTGGGTTAGCCGACCGTGGGAATCAAAATCAAGGCATTTTGTTCGCAGTTTTTCCTCGCACATTTTCCTGAAACTGGTCGGTAGAAAAGAATAAAGCAGTCCTAGAAGAACAGTTTTCAACTCCCTTAAAAGTACAAAACTGATATCGAATTTTACGCCAATCCCGATCAATTTTAATCACCTTGTTTCGTCTTTTGGATCAGTTTTCCATTCGTTGGCCAACTAGAAATGATTTACTAAGTCGTGCATCCGTAACGGTACTCTGACGCTACAGTTGCAGATGATGTGACAACTGGCAAACCGTGTTAAGTCCTAGCTGTTACTTATTTCTTAAGAACTGAATTTTAGAAACTGATCTTTACCATTTTCTACCTGCTGGTTGAATAACGAGCATGAAGAGACTGTTGAGTCAGTTCTTCTGTGTTTTTCCTCCCCGATTTACAGAGCGCGTGCCGGAGGTTTAGACTTGTTAATAGAGTGTATTATTATTGACAACAGCAATAATTATTCCTGAAATCCGTATAATCTCTGTTGGCTTTCTGTGACACAGAAAGCCAACAGAGATCCCCCCCCCCCCCCCCCCCCATCCACCATGTCTTTGGACATGATTGAACAAAAAATTTATTCACTAAATGACCTTTATTCTCTTTTGTAAGGGTCAACTGAATCGAAAATGAAGCCTACTTTCTTAATATTCATCTTGGTAATTTTGGGGTTATTCGATTGCTGCTGGGCTAGAAAGAAAGGTAAGCAAAGAAATCTTTGAAGGAAATAACAAAGCTTATATATGTCAATCTTGTACATCAGAACGCAACCTAGCTTTGATTGCTGGAACCCTAAATTTCCCAATTTTTGGTGAAGACAACTGTTATTGAGCGTAAACTGAAATCCATTTTTTCGTCCAGTGACAATAACATGTCATCACTGACTTTCTTTTCCTTCCCTTGCTCCTTGAATCTGGATTCCACACCTTGGATTGATTGTGGATTCAGGGTGTTAATTTTCGGATTCTATGTTAGTGGAACTTTGATTCTGTTTCAAGTCGTTAGCGGGATTCCGGATTCTGAATTCCAAATGTTCTCAGATATTTCCGGATTCCAACAGTTAAATATTCTCTGATTGCATAATTCGGATTACCTCACATGGTGCGAGTTCCCCTCCCCCCGGCCTGCCAAAGATGAAGGTGGCTCCATCGGCTTTATGACACGCTTTTCAACGGTCTTTAGACTACCTATTAAAAGATGAAACTAGCCTGAGAAAACAGCCGACATTTGGCGACGCTACCACTGGTTTCCCCGCCAAATGACGTCTGGGAAACGAGCGCAGAAATTCCATACTGATTACGCGTCATCAGTAAGGAATTTCTGCCCTGTGTCTCAGACGTCATTTGGATGCCAGTGGTAGCGTCACCAAATGTCGGCTGTCCGTTTTCTCGGGATGAGAAACGTGATTAAAAAAAAGTCATTGACCCCTTTGGTTTTGCACTCATAAACCTTGAGAAAAAGCATTTTATCGATACAAAATGTTATATGTTTTTGTCTTAAGAGGAAATGACCTCCCGAGAAAGCCATGCCCGGCCTCGCCGTTTATACGTATACCTTTCTTTCTCACAACCTTAAACCTTCATACTCACGGCATTTTGAATCTACCACATGCCGATCTCTCTGTTTTTGTCTTTCTTGCTTTAAGCTTTCTGTTTAGTTCATTGATCAACATGCTTGCGTCTAAACAGATCCAGAGCACGCTCTTTTGGATGGGAATCGTGCCAAAAACTTTCTACTTCACCGAGGAAGAATTATGAAACCCTTGAGGTTGTCCTCCTCCCTCAGGGAGGAATGCTGCCATGAAAAATGTGATGCGGAAGAAGTGCGTGAAACGTTTGGCAGTATAAGAAATGTAAGTACCAATATAGTACTAATATGTAGATTTTTCCAAGGCTAAAAGGGAAACTCTCGAGAGATTTTTTAACAAGTCTCTTTCTCAAGTAATTCAACTTTTGTCCTGAAGTGTCCCAAGCTAATATGTTAAGATATGATTTCAACCAAGAGAGGAAGAGATTGTTTTCTCTTGTTTTAATTGTTTCAATAAATGGTGATTTTTTTTCCCCACGAGTTTAAAATTTTATATCATTCGCATAATGGCGCCAAGTTTATAACGCTTTGGCAGATCAGTTCGCAGTTTGTTCGGATCGAAAAGTCTTTTCGCAGACCCCTTGAGAGGGACGTATACAAAACACGGACCCCCAGCCGATGGACTCCCCCTGTGGACCTAATCCATGGACCTTTTTGTAGACCCTCACCATGGACTAACCCTGTGAACCAACTATATTTTGATGATTTATTTTTATCAGAGGTCTTAACAAATTTTAAAACACCATTAATAGACGAAACTGTGTCAGTTTGAATTATCAGGATTAAAGGCTCTTCATATTTTACACTTGCTCAAATTTTTCCTAAATTCGGGTCCACGAACGGGTTCGTGGACTAAGTCCACAGGGGTGGTCCATTGACTGGGTTTCCATGTTTTGAATACGCCCCATTGAGAGACCCTTTGTACTGAATTAAAGAGAAGAATAGGCTTTGGGTACTTCGAAAATGGTTACCACCATACTGTAAGAATATCAAAAAATAAATAGATCTGTGTTTTATATTTCACCCTATTGTTACTGAAAGTAGTTAATACTGTTGTCTTCAATGTGATCTACATTCAGTCAGTTCTCACATAGGCAGCTTGTTGCAGAAAGCCTCCCACATGACACTTATCAATTGATAAACATAACATGAACCTGGAAATCGTATACCAATATAGCCAACCCGCTTCTTGCATACAGTAAACATTTGATTATAAGCCCGGGGTTATTATACAACTTCGTAAGGGATTTCAGGAGGGCTTATATTTGGGGGGTGTGAGAGAGAGGGCTTATAACCAGACAAAAAAGTGTTTCAAAACAAGCTACAAAGCAGTGCTGATCAAAATACTATATGAATTTGATCGTTTTTTTTTTTTTTTTTTACTAGAGTGAGGCTTATAACCGTATGTATTTTTTGTTGTTGTTGCTTACAGGTAGCTGGGCCTGTAAATGAGGGGGGAGGGGGGGGGGGGAGGAATGCTTATAATCGGGAGTTTATTTATCACTCGAGTCATAATTAATGTCTCGCATAAGTAGCTCGTCTCTGATCTCGCTAATGACTTCGCTATTATCTATTATTATTATTGGTCCGACGTTTGTTGTAGCTTTTAAACTATTTCATGCTAACTGGCGAAAAACGCGAGGCTCTGGTAAAAAGAGCAGTTTTTCGGCCCTAAAAAATCAGTAGCCAAACGCTTTATTTTAACACTGAATACTAGTGTTAACTTCATCTACAGAGAAAACTCTCCTGTTACAGTTTACATCTATGTTGATTTTGCAACCGACCCCGGAAAGTTAGTAACGTTGACTGAGTTTCCCAGAAAAGTGGGCTTCGTTCTAAATTAGCTTATAAGTATTCTTGATTCAGCAATACTCATGATCATTTTTATTGCAGCCCGAACGCTCCAGAGAAATATACATCGAGGACCAATGCTAAATGTTAGTATTGTGAGCGTTTGTTCCTTAAATACACTTTACTCAATACTTAAATGTGTCTGTTACCTTATGGGCTTAATGTAGATCTAGATTTACCAGGTATAACGCTGTTAAAAAATGACCAAACGTTCGCATTTTATACATTTTAACATAAAATACACAACTAAAAAAGCCTAAGTGTCAATGAATCAAAAAATTGACAACAATCTTCCATGGTCTGTACTATTATCGACCATATATAGCCAATCACGTCAAAACGTCATTTTTACATGTTCTTGTGAATTGGTTTACCGTTGTTCACATTTTTGGGGGCGGGGTGGAGCGGGAGGGGGGCAAGTAGGACATTTAACGTTAAAAAAATTTTGAGTTGCAAAAGATAGACTTGTTTTGTTACAAGTTAGTCTATTTTGAATTGTCTATTTTTGCAGTCGGAAGGGGATTGAAGTAATTTTACAAAAACCTGTCATGTCCTATTGAAGTTAATTAATTGGAATTTGTTTAGTTGTGGTGAATGTTTATTAGCTTTTTTGCAAGGAATGTCATTCGGTTGTTTCAGTAATTTCTTTTTCGAGAAATTTTGATCACTTTGAAAATGAGTTTTTTAGTAGTTTAAGTTAGGGTCTCATTTCAATTTTTTTAAGGCCTTATGCACTGAAAACAGTTAAATTTAACAATGTTTTCTTATGGATTCACTTATGCACTCAGGTTCGGTGACTTTTAGGCCTTTTTCAGTAGGGATTTGACAATCACACCCTCTGCAACAGCACACCCCCTCCCCCCCGGTTTGAATGTTTACATGAAGGAAAATGTAAACTATAAGGAAAAAACACCGACAGAAGGAGGGGATGTAACTGCTGGTATCCTGACCAGCGGGCTTACCCCCTTGTTTATTAGGAGCATGCGCACGGGGCCTCGACATTGGCGGGCACGAGGCCACCGTGAAATAACCTGAAGTTTTCACTAAGGTTTTCTTCAAGTTTCCCAAGTGTTTTGTAAGTCGTTTGTTTCAGTTTTTCTTTGTCGTGCTACGGATTTCTAAAGCTTTCTAACGGATGTTTGTGATGATACTTGTGAGTTGATTCAACCTCGTGTATGATTAAACGTTTTGTTGTTATGTTCATCGCCACGGCTATAATGTGCCGCCATTCACAGCCACAGGGGAGATAAGACGCGAAACAGCATAAAAGGACAAATTGGAGATTTATTTATTCCTATTATTATTACGATAACCATCATTAACTTTGGCGTACAAATTTTTTATCACTTGTTTTTCTACCACAGCAGGCCATACTACAACTTGAAAGGTGGTCCGAATGACTGATCATATTTGTAAAAATAGTACTTAAATACAAAACTCTTTTCAGGAGTCTGACTGATCGTTCCCTCAGATTACAGTCCACTCACGATAACTCGAACCTTCAAGGGAAATCGAAATAGGTTCGAGTTATCGGGAGTTTGAGTTATCGGGAGCTCGAAGAAAATAGCCGGGAGTAAGGAAAAAAACAGTTTTTACTGCACAGTGAGCATTCTATTATCACATTTAATTGTAAAAAATGTTGAGTGAAAATTGAAAGATACTGTTAGATTATAAATCAGAACGTAAAGTACCAAAACGTTGCCTAAATAAAGCATGCATTTTACTTTTTGAGCAGTAAAGCTATTTCACGTTAGATTTGTGGCAAACAACATCAGTCTCCACTATCGATCCACTAGTAAACTATATGCCTACAACACGTCAATGGGAAATTCAAAATTCAATGCTTCGGAGGCAGTACACTCTTTTTTTCCCGACTTTTTAAGGGCTCAAACATGGTTCGAGTTATCGAGGGTAACATTGTATAGAAATGATCTAAGGGGAAACAAAAATTACTTCAAGTTAGCGGGAGTTTCGAGTTATCGAGGGTTCGAGTTACCGAGGGTAAAATTACAGTAAATGTATGACGGAAATCCAGGGGAAATCGATTTTGGTTCGAGTTATCGGGAGTCAACTGTACTTACTTATTTTTCATGCAAACTTTTTATTTCAAAAAGTTAACAGGTTGTTACTAAGAAATAGCTGAAATCATTATGTCCTTTCAGATCGACCTTGTACTTTCCCCTCGACGATCAAAAACCATTCGAAAAACAAGCCTTCGATTGAAAAGTATCAACAAGGCTTATTACTACAAATCACGACAAAGTTATTACAAATTACGTCAGCTTTGCTTATTAAAAATTGCGGTAGGTATTACCAAGAGCCGTGCCATTATGTCTCTTGGTATTACAAATTAAGACAAAATTAGTACAAATTACCACCGTACAGCCATTGCATTACAAGTTACGACAGAACAGAAGGTAATATTTCTAAAGGCATCGTGTACTTTTTGCTAGGTCCAAATCTACTGGATGAAATAAAGTAGAAAATCGAGCTGATCATCGCATGATAAGCGAGTCCAATTGAATGATAATGCCTTGTTTTTCCTTGCAGGAAGACATCGCTGAGCTTCAAAAACGACTGAGTCAACGGCAGCCGCTGTAGTGTGTGTAGTTTAGTTTGACTGTTTTTAATTCTCATTTGTGCTAACTTAAGCATTTTGAATAAACAAGTAATTAGAAGAAATAAAAAAAATCAAACATTTTTAATTTTGAGGGTCCTGTGACACGGGCTATGATTCATAAACCAAAAAGAAGAGAAAGGACGAAGGGGTACAAGTCATTTTTCCCAGTTCAAATTTAGCAAAAATCCTGCCCCATAAATTTCAGAAATATCCATAAAAAGATCAATGCGAAGATAATTGGGGCTTACTAAATGATTTTAAACTGACCAAACAGAGGGTCGTTTTAAAAAGTGCCATTGATGGTAGTTTTTAAAAAACCATAAAAATTTAAAATCAAGTTTATGGCTTAAAACATACCACGGATAGAAAGAACAGATAGAATTATTTTAAACAAAAATATTTCTGTTTTACAGCTTTGAATCTTGCCTCGGTACAGACGCGATAAAGTAGGTCATTTTTACTCTAATTTTTGCATAATTAATTAGGTAAAAACCGCTATTTTCGTTTTTCCTCGTTTTCTCGAAAACTATAGATTCTTGAAAGTTGAAAATATTTTTTTCGAAGATAGTTCACCAAAGGGGTTTTTCTGACAAATTATCAGAATTTTCGTCTTTTTTTAACCTGGCTAGCGATTCTCGATATTTACAGTCATGGGCTCTTAAAGTATGGGAATTTTCACGAACTTTCTGCACAAACCGAAAAACCACTTGTGGCGAATAAGTCACTTCAGGGGAAAAATAATTTAGGAGATTATGTGAAGTGGTATGCGAACTTTGTAGGTTCGTGATCACAACGGAGCGACAGTGAACTTGACGAAGCGTATCTAGTATATTTTTTTTTTCAGGGTATTCACAGAGTGCATGTTGTATACATAGAAGGTATTGCATGGCCGAGCTGAGGTACGGAATTTCCTTTTGATTGTTGAAAAAAAGCGCGAACGAGTGAAATATGTTTTCCAACACAAGAAAACTCGTTATCTTTTCATTAGTCTGTTCAATATGGAACCTATGAATATTTAAGTACCGTAAATGCTCTGTTAGGCACCCCCTCTCGAATAAGCTCCCTCCCTCTAATACCCCCCCTTTTTTTTCAGGGGAAGAAAGTTAATAAGCCCCCCTCTCTATTAGGCCCCCCTCCTACCCCTAATTATTCTCCACTTATAAATGATAGACTGTATTATGCACCTATCAATGTCATGGCGGCGGGAGGGGGGGAGGGCAGGGCATGGGGTGGGGATTTGATTGTCGTTCTTGACCCTGGGGTAGGGCATTTGACTGATCTTGTTCTCCCAGGGAAGGGGATATTTGAATCTTTCTTCGCCCGAGGTGGAGACATTTGACTGCCGACTGGGACGAAAAGACTGAGAGCGAACATATGTTCCCTGCTTCCGCGCTTCAGGCATGCGCCGTACGGTTTGGAAACATCAGGAAATCATGGAGGCCAACGGAAACAAGCGAAAGCTGAGTGGATTTCACTGTTTTGTCTCCAAATTTCGTTTGTTTTGGCGTGTTTTGATCAATTGAACCTCTTAAGATACTGTGGTATCAAAGTAAACGGAAGTAAAGAGAAGCAAAGTCGATTCTTGCAAGTACAATTGATCAGTGTATGGCTCATTCGCTAAAAGTCACTGTATAAAGCTTGTAAATCTGACTTTCTTTGTACCCTTAATTTACTAAGAATGGTATATTTAAACTTTCAAAATGTGGACTTCCTCCTGAAAGGTTTCTGTATTCTACGCAGTGTAACACGGATTATGGTTAAAACGTATAATTGCAGCTGTAACAGAAACATGTATCTTTGGTGATGCAGAAACGTTTATAAATAAAGATTTCAGAGTTTTATTTGGAGATATTTTCATTGTGCCTTTCTTGGGTTCTGCCGTGGGATATTTGGTAGCAATGTGCAGCCCGGCGTGGGGAAATTAGTTTGCATTTTACTGGAATGATTTGCCCGTGGGCAGGGAATTTGACGGCAAATTTTTGAACAATGTCAAATCCCCACCCCATGCCCTGCCTCATCCCCCGCCGGCTTCACATTGATAGGTGCATTAATCAACCACGACCGTAAAACTTCGTGTGGACTAATCCGGGATGGTTTATTTACCAAGAGAAGCTCGGCTGTATGACCTAAAACTTTTTGTACTTAAGCTTTTCTATTTTTGTATTCTAGTCCTTCATGGAGAACTGATACCATCGTCGTTTCTAAATTAACTAAGCCCCCTACTCAAATAAGCCCCCCGTCTCTATTAAGCCCCTCCCCCTCTCCCCCTCAAATGGGATTGAAATAAATAAGCCCCCCGAGGGGCTTAATAGAGGATTTACGATATAGGAATTTTCATGCACTTATGTAATAACTGGGAAACCACTTATGGGCCTGTTAACATGGTGGTAAGGGACCCCAGGTAGGTGAGGTAACCCGCCTGTCCATATAATTTCTCATTTTAATTTGATCACGTTTACATGATAGGTGGCATGACCATATAAGAGATTATTGGACAGGCGGGTTACCCTACCTAAGCGTGTTACCTCACCTACTGGGGTCCCCCACCTCCATGTAAACAGGCCCTAAGTCAAGTTCGGTAAGGAAATAGTTCGGACAGATCGGCATGAAAGGCATTGGTATACGAAATTTGTGGTTCCGTGATCAGAGTAAGATAACCCTACTCTTGTCACAACTCAGCAGGGTGCACACATTTTTTACTTTGAGTAATGCCATTAACCGTGTTAAGAGTGGCTCTTCTTTTCTCATGTAAGCTGCCTATCCATGGCTAATACTTTCATAGTTTTGGGGTTCGGACCAGGGGGGAGCGGGGTGGAGGGAAGGTAACTCTATTGTTTTCCACCTAAGTTTCTTGACCCACTCCGCTTGCCAGTATGACGTCACATAGTAACGGGCAAGAGCCTCGGGTCGTTTGTGCAAATTAGCAAGGGATACGACAGTTATTAGGTCGAGCGAGGAAAATTTGAGAAGCTAGCAAATATCACTATATATCGCTAATTTGATCAAATGTGTGAGAGCTTTGGTGTTGCTATAATCTGCTTGTGTAAACCGTTTTGATATTCTGTGTCCGTAATTGTATAATTTTGTTTATCTGTTTTGCGGGCCGTGTTGCGGGATCGCCATCTATTTCACGGGACCGGCAAGGTCATCAAAACTTAAATCCCTTTTTTTCTCTAAAGTAGGCAAGGTCTAATCTCCAGAATTGGATTTTCCATTCACAGATCACACTTGTTTATATTCCATCTATTCTTTTACTAATTAAACGGGCCTAACTTCATATCAATCCTTTCGAGTGTGGGCCTCTGTTGATCTCCTAATTCTCCACCAATTTCGATCGATTATCTACATCGAGTCGGCCAGTTGAACCCGAGATAATGGGAAATAGCTTTGAAATACGCGCTTAAGCTAATTTTCCTCAAATTTATATTTGAATTCATGATAAATACAGCTGCGCCAGCTTCAAACAGCGTCTATGGCAGAGAAAAATTGTTTTGATATGACAAAATTAAGTTTTCAAATCATGTGTGTCACTGTGGTGCAGTGGTCAAGGAGTTGTTTGTACGTGCAGATAAACCGGGTTCGAGTCCTGGCGACGCTCTTAGTTTTCTGTTACCTTGTCGTACCGTTTTTTTCTTTCTGTTTGGTCTTTGTTTTTTAACATTATTTTTACTTTTGCCCTGTTTTCCTTTATTCCCAGATCTGGGTACAAGTGCTTCTTATTGGTCGTGCCACATGGGAAATTTGATTCCACCAATCAGAAGCACTACCCAGATCTGGGTAGTGACGCGTCATCAGTATGGAATTTCTGCGCTTGTTTTTCAGACGTCTTTTCGCGGGAGAAACCAATTGTAGCGTCGCCAAATGTCGGCTGTCGGCTGTCGGCTAGCCTCTGCACATTTAATTTGAGGTAATTATTCCATGTGTCACTCAATCGATTAATCGCATGTCCCGTAAGCGCACCTCGAAAGCGATGAAATAAAACGGGACTCGAAGCTTTTAGAAAGCGCGTATGCTGCAAATGAATCCACCCTAATTTACCTCCCAGAAGCTTATTGGCTCTAAAAAAAAAGGTTCCTTCATTTAAGTTATTTGCACGTTTGAGTAATAAAAGCAATGTTTACAAACTGATAAACTATCGCTTACCACTCTGCATAACCTGCTTTGCTGAACAGCAGCGGTCGGCCCTTCGGGTCTCAGTTTGGTCCACAAATAAGGGCCCGGGCCCTTCTCCTGGATCCGCCCCTGAAAGGGGTCCAATTAAATTAGAGATTCTGAACAGCTGCAAGGCTACTGTCAGAGAAAAGCACAGTAAAAAGTCTTGGCGAGTCAGCCGTATTTCGCGACCGGAACCTCGTCCGTCGAGATCTGTGTTCGGTCTCCTTAAACTCACACTCCGTGTCGTTCCTTGTCTATGCTTGGCTGTCACGCTCTTAACCTAAAATAATGGCTACAGTCATAGTATAGTGCGAGATCCTCGCAAACCCAGGGACTGCAACGATCGCATTTTCGTGGGAAACTTTATAAAAAGAACGGGCGAGCTCCTGGAAATCTACTCTTACTGTATGAGTACAATTTCAAAAGCTCAATTACAATTCTCCCCTTTAGACCGGCCAGAAAATATTTTTTCTACCTGCAATCAACTAAGACCCCGTTTACATGGAGTGGGGGACCCCGGTTGAGTGAGGTAGGTTTCTATTTGTTTTGTGTCCCTCAGAGTGTGAAAACAAAAGAAACCAACCCCACTAGACCGGGGTCCCCCACTCCATGTAAACATGCCCTTAGAGGACCTCCCTGGTGACTGATGTCTTCGTAAACGAAAAGTTCTTCCCTATCCTTTACTATTGTTGCTGGGTCCGTTTTACGGAGATATTCTTGAAACGAGTTTCCGAAAAAAAAAATTCAACGAAGCCGGCATGATCGCAAACTGTAACAGGGTTCGTACAGAAAATTCCAACCATATTTCAAAGTCTTTTCAAGGACTTTTCAAGGACCAAGTGGATTTTGAAGGACCATCTACTAAGGAATACAATCAGTTCACAGAGCTACAAAAATGCACATTCTCAGTCTATTCTAATAAGGCTTTAAGGTTTGAACTGTTTGCTTCACCAATTCTATACATTTTCCAGTTGACTGGTCTAAAATTGATAGTTAATTATTGCATAAAACACAGAGCACTTTATGTAACTAACCTTTAAATTCTCTGAGCTATGATTTATATTCTGTCTTGAACAATCAAAAAGCATCAACAAACTATTTCCAGGCTACTGAATTCAAGGTTGAAGAATATTCAATGACTTTCCCAAAAATTCAAGAACTTTTCAAGACTGTCCGCGAACCCTGTGTAACATGGCCTCAACAAAACAAAAAAGTAAGTCCACGGCCGATATAAGCGATATGGCTAGTCGAGTGAAATATTACTTATCTCTCCTTGTGTGTTGAACTACGATTGACACTCTCCATGGCCAGGACGCACAGTTATGGCGATTGAGCGTTAATCCTAGTGACAAGCCAAGTGATGACCAGATCTAGGTGGTAGTGGAACTAACTAGCCTTCGAGGTGGCTTGACAACTCTCAGCCTTTCGAGATTCACAGGCAAAAGCTCTTGATAATCGGATTTTTTTTACATGATCGTTTTTGAATTCCGTCTGAGTTATCTATATTGGAAATACTTTTGTTTAAGTTCGACCACATCAATCGAGAAATGGGCCGCAAAATTGCCGATCGCCACGTGTGGGAATAATCTCTGGCAGTGGAAATCTATGACAACGTCATGCCTCTTAAGAGAAAATCAGCTTTAAGGAACTGGCCACCAAATTGATTGAAATATAGAAACGATGGTTTAAACAATAAAGAAACATGTAACTCGAGAAAGAAGACACGAATGGACAAACTTGAAGTAGATATAGAATAAAACGGATCGCGGTTGGGTTTTGGGAACCCAACCGTATTAAGTCTGCCGTTTGTAATTCTGATTTATAACGTTCTGGAGGGATATTTTTCTGTACGTCATGAAGCTATTATTGTCTGTAATTCTGTCAGTAGAGAGAAGTAATTCATAAAAAGTAATTGGTGCAGTCTCTTTAACAGAAAAGTAAAGTCGTTCCACAATTTCATCAAATAACTTCAAGAACACTAACAGCATTATCTTGTCGTTTATTTTATTTTTAAAAATATATTCTTAATATTAGTAAATCCTGCTGGGATTGTGTTACATAGATACTTGGACCATAGCCATTACTAGTGGCTTAAATGGGCAGAATAAAATGGCTCAAATTGGCCGTCTAAGTAAGTAACTGTCACTACCACTCTAAGTCGTGTTTCGCGCAAAGGATGTTTCCTCTGTGTCGATCTTCAGGGTTCTGCCTCACGCCTGAATCTTCAGAAAGTACTCATTGAATTTCTCACGGTGCTTCTTGAATTCCTCTTCAAAAGCGACAACGGTTTCGAGAAAGTGCTGCCAAATGGGGGCTTTACAGGTTTTACCTTTTACGCAATTGAAAAGTGGTTCGAACATGCTTGCGAACATACCATTCCAGCTTGTGCCAAAAGCGCAGTCCAGGATGGCGCGTTGAGCGCACGGTTTCATTTCGTCATTCTCTATTGTATATATATATAAAGTAGTAGTAGTAGAAGAAGAAGAAGAAGAAGAAGAAGAAGAACAAGAACAAGAAGAAGAACAAGAAGAAGAAGAAGAAGAAACAGTTTATTAGATTGGAACGTGCCAAAATACTTAATTGTCTGACTCTTTAATCCATCTGGAATTTTATTAGTTCATCTAATAAAATCTTGCCAATTTAAATGAGAGCAAGGAAAGACGACACACAATTTTAAAGTCGATGAAAAACAAGCACGAGTGTATCAGGCTTAAAAACTTGAGGCCACGCCTCGAGTTTTTAAACTTGATAATACACCCAACTGCGATATTTTTCAACGGCTTCAAATTTCTCCGATATAGATCAATTCATTCTTGCACTAAAGTTATTTATAGATTTGGGGTTATTTTGGTGTAAAAATTGGGCGTAAAGTTTAGCCGTGTTTTTATCAGATATAAAGACACTTGTTAAACATTAATTTATTTGTTTTTTTCTTTATGATTTATTAATGCATTTTTTAACTCCTATGTATTTATATACCTCTGTATGCCAGGGAAATTTAATAGAAGTATGTAGGGCAGAAGTCCGAAACTTTCCGTTCTAAATTCGGCTTTAAAATTGTTCGAACGTTTTCTGGACAAGTATTCCTAGGGCTTGCTAATTCTGAAAACAAAGCCTATCGTCAATCTTGCCATTCTTTAAAAAGTACTCTCTAGTTGTGCTATTGACACTATAAGTTTCTCAAACCCTTGCTCTGTTGTCAAGTGTTATATTCTTCGATATTTTTAGTATATCATCCCTCGGCGGTTTTAGCTAAAACTATTAATGTGCTGCAATTGTAACGGCATAGATTTTTAGTGCTATGCTTCACTTTGCCTTCAAGAAATAGGCAATCCAGGGATTGTAAGCTACGCTGTATCAGAGCCCAGACGGAAAAAACAGTGGAACGCCTTTGCGTATTATTACAAATGAGCATAGATTCAACGATGCAGCATTTTTGTCCAAATTAAAGGATGTTGCAAATTCCACAATCACCAGGCAAACCAAACTTGCCAAGAAAATATTGTCACTGTAATTATTTTTGACACGTGACTTCTAGATCTCTTTTTACTGTGCTCAGCTCTTATGACTGATTCAGTGGAAAATTTTAATCCATGCATTAATCATCATCTTCTCCTCCCTTTTATTTTTAGGAGGTGTTTCCCTTTGGACAGCCATTAAAGAGCTGTCTAATGACGGTAAAGCTTTTTTTAATCCCTTGGGAGTTGCTAATTCCAGTTTCCATTAATTTAAAATGAAGGCATTGGAGACTCACGAGAGAAAACTATTAAAAACAGGTTTTGTGGCGAAGGTTGTTTTAATTACCGATATCGCCAAGACGCATCGGAAGATCTTCGTAAACGAGGCAACATGAGAAAATGTACGAGAGCTGCTAAAATTCTGCCTGATCTCAGGTTGTACGAAAGGACGGTCCGCATGGTGAGTACAGAATTATACAGATTTTATCAGAGCCATGCAAACAAACATAGTCTTAATCTGAGAGATAACCGAAGATTTCTCGTTCCCATTTGTAGAACGGACAGACTGAAGAGTAGTTTCTTTTTTACAGCAATTGCAAATAGGCAATTTTATTACTGAGGTGATTTTTGTGGATTCAGCGTAGTTTTGATTGTTTGTATTCATTTGTCAAGTTTCATCCAATTCAGCTCAAGGGCTGTGATATAAACTTAAAGCGTGAATAAGCTATCTGTCTTAACTATCCATCTTTTTATTCCGCCTAATGGGTCTTTAAAGAAGCGGTCCAACAATTGAGATTGTAGGAATAATAACCAGAAAGTGTTCTCTAAAGGAATGAATTATTTGTTAAGAATTTTGTCTTGGCGTAGCCTGAGACCACGCTCCTTGGTGGGGAAAAAACGGGGCGCCTGGATATGGGTTAGAACTAGTTGTTTGTTGCCGTTGGGTGATCTTTCTTTAAGATTTCTGTTGAGCTTACCGCTAAAATTACTTTACTATGAGTACTCACCAATGTTGTGCAAATCCAGTTTTTTCATTACACCTAAAAACCGTAAGCGACAATAAATTTTAGACAACGAATAACACGTCTATATACATTATGTTTTACAAGTCGATACTAGCAAAATCTGTCATTCCTCAATTCAATGCCCCTTTTCATTCGTAAAAGTTCTCTTTCCTGTTCTTTAAATTTACATGTCCACCTCTTCTGTGACACAAGGCCGTATTCCTAGTTTACCTCCGTGCAGTACTAGCTCATAAAGCTAGTCTGTACCTGCTCTGAATTCTTTCACTTAGTATTCACGTCGTTTTTTCCATAGGCGACTGCCAGTAAGTAACTGTTATTAACAAACGTGGAATAGGATTTATTAGTTTAGTTTATCGCAGATTGTTTTAACACTGATCAGTCACCTGATTTCAAGGCGTAGCTTTTCAGGTCAGCAGTCGAATAGTTGAGGCAAAGGTAAACTTTGTGAACAAAAGCAAGTTCCTGCCACAAGGAAGCAACAACAAGATCCAGCCACAGCCTTGATCCGGTAGGTACAGTTAGCTCAAGATCCCTAACGCACGGATTCATCCACTGTAATAAGTTATAAGTAAAAGATCAGTTGGATCAATTTAGGTTTCCGGGGAAACTGCCCATCTTCCCCTCCCCTAACCCAACATTTTGCCCTAAGTGAGAAGTAGGTGTTAATGTTGACTTAGGGGAGGGGTAGGTGAGCAGTTTCCCAGAAACCTAAAAAATCCTCTACAGTTTTCTTAGACCTCGAAATGATATTTCACTAACCTTGCATTTCACAGCTTTGGAGGTCATGAGTTTCTAGACTTAATATATAATTAAATCACCAAATACATTTTACATTGGGTCTAGAATTCTTTGGGAAGTGGAAAGAGTCACAATTAATTACAAGACCGTTAATACAGAATGTTTTTATTACCGAGTGAAAATCAGTGTCTTTTCATAATCGTCACGAACTCCAAAGTCCCTGACTCGTCATTGACTTGGCCAAAAATTCAGATTTTCTCTTACTATTTTTATGGTTTGTCAACTCTGGGATTTTATTTCAGCGAAAAACACCCTAGTTCTCGCGGTCTCACAGCTGTCCGCATTCCTAGTAGAGATACGTATGCTTCAAAATAGTGACCACTATATTTTCTTTGCCAGCTACAAATTATAGTGCCTTTGAACTAAGCCCACTAAATGAGGCTAATTCCTGTATTCAGCAGCCTGGTGTTTCCTTTGTCAATTTTTTCCCCTCCCCTACCCTCGGCGCACTTCTAGATGGATAATCTTACCTTGTAATAGCAAATTGCGTCGCCTATATTTCCCTTTTGCAATTCCTTTTGCGAGTTGTCAAGCGCTATTTTGAAACACCCCATTACTTCCTTGAACGGATCAGGTGTACGCTTGACCAAATATCCACTTCCAAAGGAGATGAAGCTCAGGGCGAAGACGGGAAACATAATTCTTGAAACCATTTTGACCTAATGATAAGAATAATAGCAAAAACATGCGCCCTGATGAAGTGTGTCTAAGTAGAAAATGGAGAAACTTTCCAAATATTAGGGAAGATCAAGGTTGTGGAAAGTTTTGGTGCACAACTATCCTCACTATTCTATAATTGGCAAACTTTGCGTAGCAAAGAAATAAATTAAAACGTGAAGAAAATAAAATCCTTTGGGAATCTTTACATTGTGCCACTACAAAAAATTTATGTTCCCAGGCACCGAAAGTGAGAATACTTCTCAGGGGACATGCAGTCATATGAAGTCAATCCCATTGTCCTTAGTCGTGCGGGGATATCAACTGAAAGACAGACGAGGAAAGAGACCAATGTCAAATAAAGCGCAGTATCAGTAATAACCATTTTAAAATAACCAATGTATTGTATAATAATAATAATAAGGGTATCCAGACGTTTGTACTGCCATAATGATAATAATGATAATTATTGTGATAATGATAATGATAAAGATCATCATCATTATCATCATCATCATCATCATCATCATCATCATTAAAAACTCAATCTTACTGATAATGCAATTCTAGAGTTTTGATTGGCTTAGCCATAATGGTATGTGAGCCATTATGCCATGTTCTTCCGTGGTCAGTGTACGCGTCATTTCAAGATAAGAAGTGAGCTTCCCGGATGAAAGAATGGCGATCGAAGAAAACCGTTTTTATCCTTACACTGCTGGAAAAATGCTATTTCGTCGGAAAACACAAAGAAAACCACCAAGACACAACCAGACACTGCGATTAGAATTTGATATATTACTTCCACCATGAACTCTCTTTCGCGTTTCCGAACCAATTACGACAATTACTTATAAAAGATGTATAAAGCATGTAATTTTAAATAAGGTCTAAAACGTATATCGCAGTTATTTTTTTCTCCTTCTAGCATACTAGCAATCCTAATGCTAATCGAAAATCCGAAAACACTTTTGATAAATTCCCAGATCAGCATAGATAAAAGTGCCACATCAAGTTCCTTCCATGAGGGATGGGAAAAACCTTTTAACTGTAATAGGCGTCTCTCACAGGCGTTTTTTCGCTCGCAGGATTAACATTATCTAGGTTATGGTCAGTCAGCATCAAAAGCAGGTTAGTAGCTAGTAATCGCTTACGTGTACATCGTTATTAATTCATCCAGAGAATTAAGTGGGTGTGGCTTTAAAAACATTCAGACTGCTATATCCTGAAGTCTTGATACATTACGCGCGGCTATATGATGTATCGAGAAGTGAGGAACGTAACTTATCGGGTGTGCAGGGCTTGGCAAAACCTGATAAATGTGAATTTCATTTTAGCTGTTGTCTTTATTCAGTTATATTAAACAAGAGTTTTGCAGTCTTTTATTAGCATTAGAAATGTCGGTATTGTGTTATCCTCTTTTCCAACTAACTTTTCAATATTACTAATAACTATTCCAACTTCCGAATCTTTTTTTCAAATCTCCAGTTAATACAAGCGCGTCCTAAGCTCCATAATGGCTCTCTCAGAAAGAGGAACTAACAACATGGCTTGCACCCAGCAAAATACTCATTTTAGTAAAAATAATAAAACAAAAACTGGTCGCTTTAAACTGAAAAAGGGGCTTGATGCAGAATCACTCCAGCAAAGCAAAAGCATTCTAACTAACTAAATAAATCACTGCTACTTACCAGTTTTTACTGCAGAAGTCTTAAAACACTCTAGGCTGCCTGCAAAAGAAAAGTGCTCGAGCGTGCAGCTATACAGGTAGTTTTACCCACTTAACTGACGGCAGTGAACGCCCACATTCCACACGTGGTAAAAATTCAATCAAGCTATGTACGATCAATATCGTCTTGGCTTTCTATTTTTACTAATAACAGTTTTCCATAAAAACAAAAAGTGACTTGGGATGGTTTCAGGGATCTATTGACAGTCACGATTATGTGAACTGGTCTGGAGGAAGTCCTTAACATCTCATTTTTACACAATTGATCCGTAAACGACGCAAACTATTCACTTTTCCTGCTAAGTCTCAGTTTCATAATAGAGACAACCTAAACTGAATATTTAGGAATATTGAATTTTTAATTGTGTTCCACAGAAAGAGAATATTATTTCAAATAGATGCAATATCAACCTCAGAAACATGAACCCAAACAAAGCTTAATTGAAGTTTTTGAATCATTTGGAGTAATATTGAATCGCGTGTTGCTAGCAACGGTGACAAAAAGCAAACAATGAAGTTAGGAAAAAGGTACAAATTTTTGGAGTGTTTGCCCTCTTTAAAATTGAGCCAAAAGGAGCAATGAAAATTCTTAATATAAAAAGATGAAAGATTACAAAGACAGAAAATAATATATGACCAATTATGGGTGTTGTAATTGTAATTGTCCATGGGGAGGACAAGAATTTTTGTAACAGTCCGTATCGAGGGTTGCGATGGTATAACAAGATTCTAACATAATTATCTAGTGTCCCCAAACTACCTTTGTCAATTAAAGAGGCTTTTTCAAAGTCAATGACACGGCCATGAAACCATGCACGATTCGCGATTCTGGAGCCTTTGGCAGCTGTTTTTACGCTTTCTATCTGTTTAAAACAGTTGCGTAAATATTCAACAAAAAATAGTAAATTCATATTACTTCAAAACAATTGGTTATGGAAATTCTGTTGAGACATTCGTGTCCTAAATCTTGTTAAAATCCCATAGCAAAAACGTAGCTGTGTCCACAGAGCAGACATTTGCCGTTGATACAAAATAATATTTTTCGTGCGTGAGTGCTTGCCTTGTGTTTGACATGCTGCGGTGACCGAATATCGCTGGTTTCAATTGTAAGCACATGGTTTTGACGGACATTTTATTGTTGCCTGTCGGACTTTCGGACTTACGTATCAGGTCTATCAGTTTAACTCAGATACCGTACGCAGTTTAATGTGCGCATGCAAATGATGTGAACTTGTTCTTTGTTTTGTAACTTTTGTTTTTCTAGGTTTTATTGTGTTGACTTCTTTGTTTTCTTTGTTCTACGTCACCGGTGAGTTTAACGGGTTCTTACACCGAGGATGAGCCGTTTCATGACCTTGCATGTAATTAACTTGCTTTCTGAGCGCCATCTGGTGAAAACCGGTCTGATGTCGATGTATCCACTTGGTAGAAATTATCAAGGAAGAGAATATAAAATGTGTTGTTTCTTCTATTACGTGTGGTCCTCCAAAAAGTGGGGCATGCAGTCAAAACACACACTGCAACGCCCTCCTTGCTAACAACAGTAAATCATCTGTAAACACAGGCCGCCCAAGCTCACTACAGGAACGCGGACGTGACTCCTGCTTGCGAGCTAGCGCTGTTTTGTGTTACAAACGGTTATTTACAAAGGCTTGTATGGAATGTAAACGGTTTTTCTTCAAAGTCAGAAAAATGTTATACTTTCAAATAAAATCGACTTACCTTATTGTCTTGCTGTATTCTTTGTTGTTTGCCCGCGTCTCAGGCCTTTTTGAGGCGTTTTCGGCGAGTTAGCGCTATTTTGGTGTTCCACTGCTAAGTAGACTACGAGTAGTCTCCCATTTGTCCTCAGGGATACGTTTTCCTCTCTCCCCGCCGCGTGTCACCTTTTCTCGCGTGGCGTGATTTTCACGCGCGCTCGCGTTTCGCTCGCTCTACTGTTCCTGAGGACAAATCGGGGACTACTCGTAGTCTAACTGCTGAGAGAAAGACAAGGCAGAACAGTGATTTCCGGAGTGTCCGTCGCTTGAGGCGAATAATTCCGCTGGAAAATTGAACATGAAAAAATTGAAAATGAATCATGCGAAGTAATGTTAAACCTTATGCTTGTAACCACGTTGACAAAAAGCAAACAGTGAGGTTTCAGTTAAAAAATAAATTAAACTGACTAAGTTTTCGACTGCTTGACTTAACCGATAAGTCAAGCAGTACCGGGTACAAAGGAAAATGCGAAGGGGGCGTTAAACATTTTCAATATAAACAAAAAAACAAATAGAAAAGAATGCAAAAGGATGGAAAATATAAAGCCTTATAAAACTGAAAGTTCTAAGTGAAGAGAATGTTACATTGTTTAGGGAGAGGGCAATTATTGTTGTCCACACTAGGTTTAGTGTTTACTATCGTATGTCCAAAAAAGATTCTAACACCTTTCGCGTCCAAAACTCATATTTTTATGACAGTCATTAGAACAGTCATGAGACCACGCACGATTCACGATTCGGAAGCCTTTGGCAGCTGTTCTTACTCTTCTCATGTGTTTGAATGAGTTGTGTAAACATTCAAAGCGAAACATCGATTTTCCAGAGAAAGACAAGTTTTTATAGACTTGCGGAATCTCAGTTCCGCATAAAAACTTTCACAAAACTGTAACGTTTCTGCGATGCCTTCTCCTTTTATTGTGCTAGCCTCCGCATCTCTGAAGTAAAAATTCCATGTGTCACTCAATCAATTACCCCGTACGCGTACCGCGAGGGAAGCGATGAAAATAAAACGGGTCTCGAAACTTTTGGAAAGCACGTATGCTGCAAATAAATCCACCCTAATTTACCTCCCAGAAGCTTATTGGCTCCTAAAACAAAGGGTTCCTTTGCCTCACGTTTGAATAACAGAAGTAACGTTTACAAACTCGGTTAATCTATTGCTTACCACCTAGTCTCTTTCCTTCAGGGACGGGGAGAACTACGTGACTCCGGCCCAAGCGGCTGCGAAGGCGACTACTTACCACGGTGTATAATCTGCTTTGCTGAACAGCTAAATAGTTCAGTCTCAAACATGACTATGGAGAGCATTGGAAATAATGCTATTTTCCTGTATCATGTTATTCAAAGACTCAGGGACAGTTATAGCAGGATCGGGATCGATGCACTGAACGTTTGCAGTAATATGATGTCCTTGGGACTCTGTAGATGGTACTGTGCTCAAACCAGGGGTACCCAACGACCGGATGTTTCCAAATACGCCAAAAGTGTCTCAGATGGTTTTTTTTTTTTTTTTCTCTCTTTGGTTAGTTTGGAGTCGCCCTAAAAACTATTTATCTGTTTGGATGTCTTAGGGAAACTTTGGTCCTTCACGAAAGTTTTAGGTGGTTTTTTCGTCTCATCCGAAAGTGTTAGCTACCCTAACGCTTATGGGTCTGGTCGAAAGTTCGAGGACATGAAGTAGTCTTGCTTTCATTAAAAATTATAGGGGACTTTTTGTCTTTATACCAAACGTTTTAGGAGACCTTTTTTAACAATAATCACAATATTTTGGTATTAACATGTGAATAAAGCTCCGAAAATCGTAATTAAGCAAAAAGATTAGAAAACCTCCGGATATTTTAGACGAATGGAACGGTTATCCAGAAATTCTAGCTTTTCTCATTATAAGATTTAGAAATTTCTAGGCAATATTTGCTCCTTCGAACAGTAATTTTACATATCGTTTTCTCGTTTTCCGGTTTCTTACGAAGCACTGAATTTCACGAATTACGTCGGAATAATATAACTCACAAGAAAGATCACATAGAAATTAACATATCCAAAAATAAGACGGATCAGCTGAGGGAGGGAAAAACACTGGTAATTTCTGAAACGTAACGGATTCTGTGTTGCAGTCGTATTTTTCCAAGGCGTGGATACTGGACAATGCCAATGAATATATTTTCAGGCCAATTTCGTTTTCCAAGAAGCAAAGGAAGATTGTTTCCTCCTATAAGCCTATCTCGACAACAGGGAATAATCCTTTAAAGCATCCTTTGAGGGGATTGTTCATGATATAGAGGATATTACATGGCCGCGCGGAGATACGAAATTTCTCTTCGAGTGTTGAAAAATATTTTTTCAACACGAAAAGAGAAATTTCGTATCTCCAAGCGGCCATGTAATGTTCTATTTATCATATAAACACCAATGAACTACCAAACCATTTCACTTTAATAGTTTTTTGGTGTGAAAGGCGCGATTTATTATGTAGCTATAGCAACTGTGATATTTTCACATGTGAAGATAAAATGTTATTTTCACATGTGAAGATACCAAGTTTTCGTGCGAAAGCTCACCTGGTATTTCATTGGTGTTTCTGTAACCTTTCCAATAGATCCGGTCCCGCGAGTATTGCAGCCTATTCTGGCTTAAAAGAAGGATTTTTCAACGCCATCGAAGATGGAGAACTAGGACATGGGACATATAACGACTCGGTCTCTTCAAGAGGAGCTGAGTGTTTCAAAGAATCTATAGGTCTGTGACTAAATGATTAGTCTGATTAGTTCACGTTGCGAACAATCTTCGCACAGAATGGCTATTGTTCTCGGGACATTTACTTACAGTCGAGCTAGAAATAGAATCATAAGTCTGTAATATTACAGATGAAGCGTGAACCGAATCGCTTTCACTGGTTGACTGCGCAGTCTTTCCTTTGTAGCGAAATCACCGCTAAATTTAAAACGTATTTTGCTTAATGCAAGACCAATCTAAGATATTCCGTCCGTGGTTTAAAGGATTTTGTTGGTGGTTTCCACAAAATCGCGCTCAAGGTCAACTTCCATCCTCATGCTTCCATACAAAAAAAATGTCCGTTTTTCAACAATTTTCAAATGCAGAGGGATAGTTCTCCTAATTCGTAAAACTCTTTTTTCTTTTGCTTAAATCATTGATATATCATCTCATTTTCAATATTCCATACGTGGTTTTTTGTAATCTTTGGGCTAACGAAGTCGTGCGTATGAGTTTTATCAACGCTTGTGGCCAAAAGAGGCCCTTTCTTCTCTTATTCAGAGCTAATTGAAAGCGCTCGTGCGTTCGAATTTGCCGCTTCGGCAATAATGAATAGCTAATCATGTCCACTCATTCTGCGCATGTTCATGCTCAAGCCCTTTCTTTGCCTGTCTCTATGTTTGAGGTCCTTGCTAACCTACTGGCTCCTGTATCTACTTTTGTGTGGGTGTCTTTCAGGGTAGAGTGGGCATAATTACATGCAAGTGTTACTAAACACACGCTGACTTTATGAGAAAAATGCAGGAGTACACGCCTATTCAAGCTTAGCAGTACATGCGTAATACATACATAATGTATTGACTGCGAACGTACGCGGAGAAAAAATGTATTAAGTTAAGGGCGATCATCTTTTTTTTTTTGGTTAAAAGAGAATTTTAGATTTATATTTAAACGCCTTTTCATGAACAAAAAACAACCTTGTGTCTCCTGGAGTATAAAACCAAGGGAACAGTTTTCTTGTTAAATTTTAAATTAAAAGTTTTCTCAGTTTCCTGTTAAAATTGAGGCAAATCAGTAGTTTACATTATGTTTACTTGCAGCATCTAATGTTTCAAATACATAAACTTAGCTATTCATATTCCTCCTTTCAAGATGCGTGCGTTCCTTTTTGAATTACTCGCAAATCATGAGTGTTCTTCGAAGTTCGCCACTTGTTGGTGTCGATTGCATCTTGATCGATTGAAATCGCCGAAAACGAAACTTTGAGATCGCACACGGAATCTACCTAAATTGTGTTTCAAGTGTGTAAATTATGGCAACTTAGGGTTTTTAGGGTTAATTCACACTGAAGACCTTTCATTTCATTTCATTTCGTGTGCGACACTTAAAATATCCTTTTTGTTTCTATCCCAATAAATCGACTGGCTCAGCAATAAAGTTCATTTACGACGCCGACTTCAAAGACATTAATGTTTCTATTAAACTGTTATATCTAAAATCAAGATTTATCAAAAGCTTTACCCAGCTAAAACTTTGCTTACGTGAGCCAATCTTTTGCGAACAAACAAAACACTGCCAGCGCCTTGGCAATTTGATATGAAATAAACCATGCCCGGCCACATTTCTGTAAACTTCCATTTTTTGGAAAGAGAACTGCGCACAAAACTTCTGAGTTAACTGATATCGATATATTCCTTCATCTTCTCAAGAGGGAAGTTATTTTAATGGCTTGATCAGAAAGTGATAAGTAAATGAGGCAAAAAACAAGTCACGGTTCGTTAAAGGCACGTATTTTTTGTTTATGATTATAACCTCTATTTGTTTGAATTTTTTTTTTCATTAAAAGGAGTTTTGCTCATTTAACTGAAAAAAAGTTGTTGTGATAATTGACACCTCAAGAAACTTAACTGATATTTTGCCCGAATGCCCTGTTTGTATTAAACTGTTAGAGATTTGAAAAGGAGAATATTAACTTTCTGACTTTGAAAGAAATTGCAGCGTATTAGGGCAAGTGTACTAAAGCATCGATAAACCTGATTTTCTTGGTCCAAAGGCCTCTAAACAGTATTGCAGACCTATATCATTTCTTTGTCTGCACGCCGACTAGTTATAAGGGCCTCTTAGCAAAGAACAAAGATAAGTATCAAGTTTCGTGCAGGCATTCACGTGCGTGATATCACATATAATCATGTATTTTCCCCCTATCCTGCCAAAAGCGAAACATGATCTTTTTCAGACTTTCATGCCAGCTTTGTTTTTGTTTCTACTGTTGTGTAGTTTTATTTTTTAATCACTAATTTGACGAGCAACAGTCACAGTATGAATGAAAAATCTGCCAGGGAAGGACACTGTATTTAAATCATTCTTGATAAGTACCGTTTACGCTTTCCCTCGGTGTAACTGTGGAATTTGACGCTTGATTGGTCGACGTGATTGCTATTCAATTTCGTTTTCTTCGTCCACTGAATCGGAGCTGCACAAAGACCCAGCTTCATTTAATCAATTTGATGTTCTTGTTGTTGTTCAACGGAAAGCGGCTCGTTGTAGGATTCACTTGAGGCCCGTTATGGTCCGTTATGGACTCGGACTTGTGAAAGTGTTAAGAGGTGTAAAAGCTCTTCAAACAGGCAAAAAATCTGCTAATTGTTTTTGAAAACTTACTCCTGCAAGGACTTCCAGAGCCATTCTGAAAATTTTTAAGATAAACTTTGTTATGTTGTTGTTGTTGTTACATAATCAGCTCGACGTACGGCAGAATTAAGCTTATAATTTCTTTAAATCTGTAAGGAAACTTCGGATTACTTGTTTCGTCGGTAGAAAGCTCGCGAAATCTACTTTTTTCCGCCGATTTGTCCGCGAGAAATTTTGTTGTTTTCCATATATAAGGTTAAACTAAGGTATATGAGCTGATGACCGAGATTGAGTGAGCCAATCAGAATGCTAGAAATACATTATCCGAGGTTGAAAGTTTAATGCAGAATATTAAATTACCCTAGTTTCCCGCCGTAGCTTGGGCCCCATGCCTTCCAGAGGATTGTGGGGTTATTAAATAGTACCCGTACTAGGCAAAACTAGATCGAATCATAGCACGATTCGATCGGCAAACACTGCACTGAAATGTAAAAAAAAAAAAAGTTTTTCACTAGTTTTTGAAACAAGCGTTCTATTTTAAAACATATAATAATAATAACAATAATAATAATAATAATAATTATTATTATTATTTAAGTTGTTAAATAATTATAATAATAATAAGAAATTTCTATCTCATCGGTATTGGTATTTATAGAAGTAAAATGCCAACAGCAGGGTAAATCAGGCAGATCCATGACTAGTTGGTCTGAATGAAAACTCCCTCAGTTCTGCCGCGTCATTTCCTTTTCTTCAATAGAAACATCTTACAATAAAAAAACATATATGAATATTGATCGTGCTTTGAGAATTGTTTTTCAAGTACGGAAGTTGGCGTTGTTCCTTAACATCATAAAAGGTCGCTGGTGTGCTCTTGTACAGGTACTCTTCTCCTGCAGGCTGCACGGTGTAAACGAATACATGAATATTTGGTAAGTGACTTTTGCGATTGTTAAGTATTTTGAAGGGCCACAGTCAGCTAAAATGTTATCATAACCGGGTTTATTTGGACTGGGCATGCTCTTTTTTTAAGCAAGCGATTAATTTCTGCTCTTAGTTTTGTTCGTGGACGTTTATTCCGGGATTCGTTAAGGAACTCAGTGAATACAAGTTCAGTAAAATTTAAATCAATGTGATATATTCGACGAGTCTTTTGTTATGTTTTCGTGCTTGGAGAGAATTTGCAGCATTAACGTTTTCAGGAGCTGGATATGTGATTAACGTAAGGCCGGAGATACGTGTTATGTAATCTGTTGAAACTGAGTTCAAGTGGTGTGCAAAGAAGTTAAGATCACCTTCAGACTTTTCAAAGGCTAAAATAGACTTAAAGTGGCTCGTAAATTCAGTAAGCCGTAGGAAGGAAGTAAGAGCATTACTTTATTGAGTAAAACAGTGATAAAAATGAAATGTTTTTTCTCATTGTATTCTTAGCATTCTCCTGGTTGATATTGTCCTTTGTCTTGGATATAGAGAGTTAAATATCATTTGTGTGGACTCTGTTTTGATGATGTTGTAGGAGAAAAGAGTTTAACGTCAGGTCATAGATACTGTTTTTACACGATGTTATGATACCAATGGAAATAAAACAGATAATATCTAAGAATGTTTAATTCTCGCCTTGTATATATTCAAAAAAATACGTCATAAAAAGTGCTTTGACGGATTTTTAATTCAAATTTGCAAAACTTTGGAAAACTCACTCGTTCTCTGAGCCCACTTGTTAGTTCTCCGAAGGTTTGCCACTCGTGGAAAAAAAAGGAGAGAAATTGAGTTGTGACGTTATCGCCATCTTTTGATAATGAGCTTTGGTCCACCTTTTGTTACTGTTTATTTCTCATATAGGGGCGTTCCTAGGCTTTTTCCTTTTGTAAGCCTTACTGGAGCATATTGAAGGGAGATACAATATCGGCACCCTTTTAAAAAGCGCCCATTGTCAGTTAATTTTCTAATATTAACAAAGGCGTTCCTGGGCTTTTTCCGTTTGTGAATCTTGGTGGAACATATTGAGGGGTGATACAATATCGGCGCCTTAGCTCCCATTGTTACTGTTAATTTTACTGTTAATTAACAGAGGCGTTCATTACTAGGCTTTTTCCGTTTGTAAGCTTTAGTGATTGAAGCACATTGAGGGGAGGTACAATATCGGCACCTTTAGGCGCCCATCAGGAGCGTTGAAGGTGTGAAATGTTAGCGGTACCTGAAGGCATCCTCCGAAACATTTGAAATTTAATTACTCTGAGATGCAATCTGGTTCTACCCTGTGTACCAGAGATTTTTTCTCGCGTGTGGCGGTGGCTTCGGTGCTGAATGTTGAACAAAAAAATAATAGAATATTCAACAAAATTTAGTTAGCTATGGTTGTGGTAAGAGGTAATAACTAGGAAAACATTGGTTTAGCAAACATACTTAAAAACTTGGTGGGAAATTCGAAAGCTTTTCGTCTATATTTTTTTGGCGCACAATTTGCGAATCACAGCTTATTTGCTTAAAGACAGAAACGTACTTGATTAATTTTCTCTAAGACAATTGTGACTGGTTGAGTGTATGAAAATGAAAAACAGACGAAATGTAGGGGATTACCAGGAGGGAGGGGCCATCTCACGTGCTAAATGTGAAAAAACAGGAGCAAAAAACTAAACAGTTAAAAAAAAAAAAAAAAAAAAAAACACACTACACTAAACAGAAAAAAAAAAAGTGCAATAAAGAAACTGAAAACGGCTTCGCAGGGAGTCCAACCTTGTTGAGTTGCTGGTGCAAGCAACTCCTTGCCAACTGAAATAAGGTGCCTGACTTAGTTTTGGTGAAGTAAATTTGTTATATAATATTAAAACTACTTTTCCCTGCCATAGACAGTGTTTGAAGCTGCTGAAGCTGTAATCATCATGAACTCAAAGATGCATTTGAGAAGAAGTTAGTTTAGGCACGCAATTCAAAGCAAATTCGCATAATTTCGGGTTCGAAGGGCCGATTGTTGTAGAAAATAGAACAGACTAACTGTACTGAATTTGGTGTACATTAAGAAATAAACAGACGCTCACACTCCAAGGGAGTGAGAAGTACTGTCGATTTGACGCATACATGGAATATAAATGTGTGTGACCTCTGAATCGAACCTTCTAGTCTGGAGACTAGACGTTGTCCATTTTAGAGAAAAAATGAACTAATTTTTTATGCCCTTGCTGGTCACGTAAAGAAGATGGCGATCCAGCAACAAGACCCGCGACACAAATTAACAAAATGACACAGTCACAAAATACCAAGACGGTTACACAAGCAGAAAAAAGCAGTAGGTGGTAGGTGGGCAGTTTCCCAGAAACTTAAATCGATCCTGCTTTTTTTTTTTCAACAGATCAGAGGGCGATACACATCATGGCGCAAGCTGCGATGAAATTTCCGTTGACCATCATTTTTTGTTCAATGACGTTGCCACTGTCAATGCTATGCTCTGCAGTTGCAGTGGAAAATTCCATAAGCAGCAATCCAAACACGAGCAAGGTGAATTTTGGCCACCACTTGTTTTTCTTAACTGAACGAATTCACATCTGAAATATTGTTTATCGCTATGTACAGTGTGTCTTTGAATAAGAATAAGTGTGTGGTTGATATTAAAAAGTATTTTTAAGTCAGCAATTATCAAATCACAGAATTCATTTAATTTTCTTTTATAGGGAACTTTGTGCTATCATGGGCAACCAGGCAGAAATGGTATTCCTGGTATAAATGGAATTCCGGGATCCCCTGGAGCACCCGGCCGTGATGGTCGTGATGGAATCAAAGGAGAACAAGGAAGTCCGGGAAACACTGGACCCCAGGGACCTTCTGGAGAGAAAGGAATGAAAGGAGAGCGTGGTAGGCAGGGTCCTGTCGGTCCCAAAGGAGATCGAGGGGAGAAAGGTGACAGTGCCAGCCAAGGAGGGCCGGCCAACCTTGCTTCCCATTTGAACTGGAAGGAATGCACGTTTACAAATGTGGACCATAGAGATACGGGAGAGATATATGTAAGTTGCTCCTTGACAAATATCACTACAATAACATGAAAATGAATGTCGACAAGACTGCAGAACCTGGAATATTATTGAGACAAGCCTATTAGGTGACACAAAGTATGCTAAAACCAGGAAATTATTTCACGAATTAACTACCATTAATCCCGGAGTAGTCAATCGATTAAAATCGGTATCGATTTATCAATCGATTAATCGATGAAAATCGATAAATTTGATGTGATTACACACAGAAGTTTCCCTCTAAAACCTTTAATTTTGTTCAATGACAAAACGGTTCGGTTTAAATACACTCAGCAGTGCCGGATCCAGACCTTGAGATAAGGGGTGGGGGGTCTCCAAAAAAATTTTTTTCGGCCCTTGGGGACTTAGTTTGGTCTAAAAATAGGGGGGCCGGGCCCCCTGAATCCGCCACTGTCCAGTTCTCGCTGGCTAGTATCACGATAAATACAATCAGAGATAAAGATCTCCTACCCTGAAGTCCAGACATCCCCTCGGGACTAAGCGGCCGGTGTCTGAACTTTATTCAGGTTAAAAGATTACTCTAGATAGATTTTCACCGTTTTCCCTTATCAATCGATAAAATCGTTTGATTGTTACCGATTTTCATCGATTTCGATTTTTATTCGATTTTTATTTGTTGGCTAGTGCGGGATGTAACTACACCCGAAATTTTGAAAGGGTGTCAGGTCTAAATCGTGAAATTGGGCGCCTTTAGAACTGGCCAATATCAGCCATCAGAAGAAGATTTTTAGCCTGATTTTAAAGAAAAGATAAGATAGTTTTAAAGATTATTTCTACAAGAGGTGAGGGTAATTGTTTGATCCTGCGACTCTCAATTGCAACTCAATTGTCAACAAATTTACTGTCTGTATGAACAATTCTGTTTCCATCTTTTGTTGAACAGATGAGCTGATGTAGCTTTCCGATTTAAATCGATGAAATCGGTAAAAATCAAGATAAATCGTTGAACGAAAGGAGTGTGTCATCGATTTCTACCGATTGACCGATACAATCGATATCAATCAATCACATTTACCGATTTTTATCGATTTAGTGATTGATAAATCGATACCGATTTTTATCGACTGACTACTCCGGGCGCTTTAACAGTGATTTTATACTTGTCCGATCGCTATAAAACTTTCACCAGTGAATGACTATGAATGGAAGTTTGTCAAAATGTAGTTTTAAGTAAAATCGCTATCACTATAAAAACAATAAAAGAAAAAATTGAAATCGATTAAAGTCGAATTTTGTGCGATCTAAACCTGCTACTGAAAATCCGATACTAGGAACTTTAAGCGTGGTCCTCCGTGAGAAGTAAAAAGTCTTTACATTTGAATTCAAATAAAGCGTAAATGTATTACAAATCTTATATTTTCAATAGCCGTGAAAAATGGATTGATAAAAAAGTTCTAAATAACTCAAATTAATCTTAAGTATGAATGAGAATGCTGCTTGATATCATCATTCACTTCTTGGAGATTTTGCTGTATTTTCTTTCTTGCGTTCCTCAAAACTAACCCGTTTTCTCATCACCTGTCTCAGTGAACTTTATTATAAATTTTGAATTTTAGTGCTTATCTGTATATATCTGAAACGGCTCGACAGAACTGTTTTTAAACCTCATCACATAATCTTCACGATGTCTGAAATTTTCATTAAGATTGATTCACTGCAACACCTTGAAATTTCAAAACGAACTTAGCCTTCGAAGAGGCCAAAAATCCGCGCTACAAAATTCACTGTTTGGATGTTGCGCTTACACTTAAATAAAATGGGCAAAGTCGATTTGTTTATTTCATTTTTACTGTTGTAGAGCTGCAAATTCATGAAGAAATACACGGAAACTTCCCTCCATGTTTACTTCGCTGGTAATCTCCGGATCTACAACTGTGACAACTGCTGCAGTCGTTGGTATTTCAAATTCAATGGCGCCGAGTGCAGCTCTCCTGGTAAAATTGACGGTGCATTTTATATGGCAGTAGGAGCTGGCAAAAACCTTCATCGTCATCGCCACATTGAAGGTCACTGCAATAACATCCACAAGGGAAAAGTGCGAGTGGGATTCTGGGTTGGAAGCTGCAACAATGGCCACAAACTTACTGATGCGGATACAGGCTGGACTACAATGTCCCGGATCTTCATTGAAGAAGTGGCAAGTGCTCAACAGTAAACATGAGCAATTCATGAAATAGGAAGCACGTGATCAAAGTTAATAGATGCACTGTCAAAAAAGCATTTTTCACTTGAAAACACCAAAAATTTTGGAACACCGTAATTTCCTCTTTTTTTTAAATTGCAAAACAAAAAGGATGTAGCTGAACAGTTATGTATTTCACTGTGCAACTGATGTCAGTATTTTATACAAAACACATTTAATGCAAACAGTAAAAACGATGATAAATTAGTTTTTAATGAACACTTGAATAAAGTTAAAGCAAATTTGTAGCATTCATTTTATCTCCCATCAAAAGTTCTAGCAAAGTAAATATGTTTGGAAACATTTTCCGTGGTATCCAGATCCAGTTGGTGGGTAAATTTCACTCCTGGATGCTTTACAGACCCTGCGCTCCTTCAGATAAAAACAAATCGATAAAAAGTCAGACAAGCTGCACTAAATGGAAAGAAACATAAGAATATAGAGTGGTTTTCGTTTGAGTGTCGTAAAACCAAAACCAAAGTAATTACTCTGGCCAATCACATAGGACACAGACAATACATTGAACCAATCAAAACTCGAAGTAATTACATGTGGCTGACGCAAAGCGCGGGAAAATGCATGCGAGCGCGTCACAATTGGCTTTGGTTTTACTTCTGATTGGATGAAAAGGTGGCGCGAATCTTTTAAGCCAATCGCATCGTGTAGAAAGTGCAAAACCAATTACTTTTCGACACTCAAATGAAAACCGCTCTAACCACCCAAAACATTAACCCTTTAAGTCCCAATAGTGACCAACATGGCTCCTAACAGTATCCATAGATTGTCAAGTGCAACATGTACATCTATGAGAATTAATCAAATGATAACAAAGAGAAAAATCTCTGATGTTTTAACAATTTCTCCCAACTAATTCTGTAAGGAAATGTATAGAGATCAGTTTGGAGAATTTTTTTGTGGATATTGGGGCTTAAAGGGTTAAAAGAAGGAACAAATAACACAGTAAGTACAAAAGGAGACCCAAGTGGAAAAACGTTCTAGGAGATTGAAACGGATTGAAATTGTGGATTTTGAAAACATGTCAGCTTAAGGATTTTGAAAGTTCATGAAATCATCGTTGTTGTTTATGACGATTGATATTATGCTTGACGGGGGAGACAAGGTTTAGCCAGGGCTAAAAGCGAAGCCTCGGTTGGCTATATACTTAAAATAAATTAAGCAATTAACTTTAATGAACTCTCAGTCACTAAAAAAAATCAGTAAGCCGGGACAATCAGGAAATTGAGTCATTTTAATTTTCAGTGGACAAAAACCTTGTACCAGAATAATTGAAAGTGTATTGTATTCTTTTTTTACATTTTTCAAGGGACATAGATGTAATTAGTTATCGGTAATAACACCAAAGGAAATTTCTCATGGAAGCCCGAGAAAATAAATGTCGACGTTCACAAAAAGACATCTTACTCATGAAATTTTCAGAATTTTAGCTGTGTTTTCACAATTCTTGTGAACTTTGACATTTATTTTCTCGGGTCCCCATCAGAAATTATCTTTGGTGTTATTACAGAAAACTAATTACATCTATAGCCCTTGAAAAGTGTAAAAAAATAATGCGATATTGTTTTTATTATTCTGGTACAAGGTTTTTGTCCACTCAATGTTAAAATTACTCAGTTTCCTGGTGGATTCTGTCTTAAATTCCTACCATCCCAGGGAGCCTTCCGCTTACCTTTTGGGAGAGAAGCTGGGTGATGTTGAAAATATATCTCGAAAAACACACCTGATATAACAAAACTCTCTTAGCAAGCTAAAAATCTTATGTTAACAGAAAAAAAAAACAAAAAACAAAACAAACAAAACAAAACATCAATATGCATCAACTTAGATCAGAGTAGCAGGCTTGGAAAAGAAATTCCTCCAAAATTAATCACCGAATCATCCACCACACCCCTTTGCAAAGTTATAGGTCAGCCCCTAAATTTAATGTTGCCATAGATCTCTTAATAAGACTCCCCCGTATGCTCCCTTGTAGTTTATCCTCTGCTCCTCCCCCTGTAGGTGTGTACAGGCGGACGGGCGGACGCTGATGCCATAACAAAGTTTTCCCTGCGATGATCATATCTTCATTTAAATTTGTATTTCTGCAGTTCACATCATCTTCATTCTATTTTTTAGCCCTATCGTGGGTTAAGATGAAATCAACAAATTGGCCTGCTCCCGATGTATGGGTTTTCATAACTCAGTTGGTAGAGCACTGCAGCGCTAAAGCGGAGGCCAAGGGTTCATACCCGGTTGAAGTCCCCAAAATTTTTCTCTGGTTAACTTGCAACTGCTTTAAATTGCAATTACCACTGAAATGATCATATCTTTATTTAAATTTGTATTTCTGAAGGTCACATCATCTTCAAAATTTTTCTCCCATCGATAGGTTCCCAATTTCTATAGCAATGGAGGCTCCGCTATAACCAAAATGAACTAGACAGTCATGATACGGCCGCTTTAAATTCCAGTAATTATGCAAGCTTTTTTTCTTGTCTTACTCTTTGTTTACACTTTTACGGGCAGGAATCAATTTATTTAATCTTGTCAGTTGGCGTAAGTCAAGCAAAAGAATCTGAAAGATATTTTACTGGAACAACTACCTTGGTGGCCTCCAGGTGAACTTGACATTAATCTTTCGCCAAGACAAACACATAAAACCTATGGTTACAGAGTTTTTTCAAACGCAGCTCCTAAGATATGGAATTCCATGCCAGCCAGTTTACGCACATGTTGTGAGCTGAGCGCTTTCAAATCAAAAATCAAAACATTTCTTTTTAAGCGTGCTTTTCAGTCGTAATTTCATGTTTATTATTATTATCATTATCATTATCATTATCATTATCATTATCATTATCATTATCATTATCATTATTATTATTATTCATTTATTATATTTGTTTCTTTCTTTATTTTGTTTTTTATTATTTTTTTTAGCAATTAAGTCATTGTAATATTCTATTAGGTTTATAACTATTAGTACCGATTTTAAGGCGCTTTGGATCAAGAGAAAGGTGCTAGATAAGTGTATATTATTATTATTATTATTATTATTATTATTATTATTATTATTATTATAAATTATATTTCGTAGACTACCCCCAACCTCCGTTGCGGATTCTCCTCTGTCCCTCCCTGACAGTCTGTAAGGAGGTGTACAACAGACGGGCGGGCGTTTGCTGACGTCATAAACAAATTTTCTCCCATCGATAACTTCCCAGTTTCTATAGCAATGCTTCAATATCAGAAAACAAACCTTTTTGTCAATTTCAGTTGAAAGGTATTAAAAACTGCAACCAGTTTTCGAGAAATCAGTAAAAGATTAAATGAACTCGTACAATACGATTGTTTTCTTAAACTGTGGAAAGATAAAGCCAAATGTCAATTAAAAAGCTTACTGATAAAGGCTTTAAATCAAACAAGGAGATAAATTCTAAGATAAAAATAATGAAGATGCCCATTCAAGTGTTGAGAAGTGATAATTACATATTAATAATACTTTTTCCGCGTTGGTAGACCACGAAATTCCTTTTAACGTCGTAAACTTGTTTGCACACTGAAAAACTGTGTACGTTGAAAAACTTTCTGAATCTAGTAAAGTGCATCTCTGTAAGATGTTCCATGATATACTACCGAAGTTACTATAGTAAAACAGTTAGCACTCCGAAAACAAACAAACGTTTACATTGGAATTTTCGAATAGCTCGCGTGACCATTTCAACAACCGTTTAGTAATATGGCTTCCCTTATTCAGTTTGGCAAGCCGCTGGTGCAATAACAACAGTTCAGACGGCGCGCGGTGGAAATGATCCGTAAGCGCTCACGAAATAACCTTCCAGCATGGGGAATCGATTGAAAAAGATGCTTATTGATATGTTATGCGGAAGAAGAGGTGTGTTTAAAGAATTACTTTCTGGCAGTCTTAAGGTATTTGAACTGAGAACCGAGTTGGGTATCTCCGCAATACTGCAGCATTGGCCATGACTGATAACTTTGCAGAAAATACGAAAGTGCCATGGCCACGGGCTAAATTTGTTGTTGCTCTTTAGAAAGAACAAAATGTATCAATTAGAATGCAAAATGAAAAAAAAAAAAAGGATCTTTTCAGTTTAACTGACGCTCGTCATAAATCACGTCATTGCTTTTAATTTTGGAACAATCTCCAAAGAGACAAATGCAATGACGTGAAGGAACTGATTGTTTAATGTTTAGAAGTGCAATTAAAACTTTTTCCGCGTTGGAAACCGCAAAGTCCCTTGGATGTTGTATATAACTGCTTTCTTACATCTGTTTTTGTGTATTTTTCCTTGCTTTAGCCACTGAACTGACCGAGACTTCGGCGTAAACAGGTAAGTAAAAAAAAAAACTTTGAGTTGTACACGCTATAATCATGGTATTTTAAACCTCTGGAAGCTACTGACCCTTTGCTCCTAATGTATCATTTCAACGTAGCCTTTTTAAAACTGAGATATGTTTTAACGCTTTCTGCAAGTTGCATGTTTCAAACCATAGCTCTTTCCGCCACTTAATACACACGGTTTAAAAATAACTTTTAGAAAACCCTTTTTCGAGATTCTTATAGAGAACAAAGATAGCTACATTGATTTTTCCAATCAGTAAAACTAAATTTCTCAAAACTTTAGCAGGGATCAATCCCTATTTTAAATTGCGTGTGTGCCTTGTTGGCCGATTTGCAAGCCAAACTTTTGTCAATAACTAACATCAAAACTACTAATACAAAGTAGAGTGTGTGTTGATTTGTATCCTTTAATTAATTAATTGTTTGTTTGTAACAATACTTTAGTCTTAGCTTTTTTTCCGTCTTGACCACAGCCGCGTTATGGCTAAACTACGGGTAACAAGTATTGTCCTGTCAAATTGAAAATTAGGTTTTCTTTTTCAAGTTTCTGAAAAAGAATGTTTGAGGTTTGTTCAAGGCAATCACAAGAAATTTCTTTGACAAATCGGGAAAGCTTTCAATATCCTTGTACTGCATGGTATTAGGAGCACTGAAAATCGTTTAGTGCAGTGGAAATATCATAGCCATGCCAGACAGATCTAGGGGTTATACGTTTGCAAAACGCTTCTTTAATTTGATAATCCAATAAACAAAGTTTTAAATTCGACCCTGTGCAAGAAGTTGCTATCACAAAGTATATTCCAAATCAGTCGGTGTCACTGAACTAAGAGAATAGAAATGCATCGTCTCAAACGTAAGCCCAATGGAATAGCGAGATCCATTTGATTTTCAAACTGGAATTTCCGGTTTCTGCATGTAAACAAAGCGTTTGCAAAGTTCTGCATTTTAAAGGATTTGTTTGCTCAAGCCGCTCAACGTGTTCATATACTTGCCTTTTTTCAAGTTTTCATAAAGATGCTGGCTATCATTAATATTCCAAAAATAGCAAACTTTCTTTGTGTATTCCATGTTAAATAACTGTAAGGCTGACATTGCTGAAAAGGGAGCGGGGGACTCCAGAAAAATTGAAAATTAATCATTCACAAGAGACTTTGCAGAAGTCGGTGGTCTGAACAGAGTTTTTGTTTTTGATATATTTCGACAATAAACAACGATATTGATCTTGTGTGCCTCGTCTTTACTTATATATGCAATATCAATCGGTAAATTCTGAATATTTGAATAATTATTAGTGAAATCTTGTTCTGCATATAATCGGTTCCTGATGAATACAACTGATACAAATTCAAAGAATCTTGCATTCAGTTCTTATATGTGCTGGTTGTGGTATTTTCCGGGAGTCAAAACCAAGTATAAATTTGAATGATCGCACTGTAAGTTAGCTGCCTTTTTAAGTGAGTTTAAAAATTTCATTTCTTCATCTTGTTCATCGATGTGCACACCACCGTTTTATGTCTAATTCAAGCAAACACAGGGACTCCTCTTAACGTAAAGACAGTCCGATTAAAAACCCGAGAAAAAGCCAAATGTGACTCCTTTTTTCATCTACAAATTCTCGCAGTTAAATTGCCTATTATCATGACAACCCGTAAACAATCAGCTGACCAATGTTTAGTGAACGTTTTGAATTTTTCAGAGTACTTACCTACCGTGACACAGTGATAAAATACGTAGATGCGATGCAAAAGAACAAAAGTGTAGCGCCCAAATGACGTCAGACTGACTACTTTGCGAGTTTCGTCTGAGCTTTAAAGCAATTTGCATCAGCAGCAGGTGAAATTATCAACTCTCTTGTGTTTCTCGCAAAAGGCTTTTACTCATAGTAAATATTCAGTTTGACGGGATTGCAAACATCGTTTGAAAAATGAGTCAAAAGATGTTTAGCTTACCAAGAACAAAAGTTCAAACGCTCCAAAGCTCCGAATTGAAAATGACGAGATGTTTTAAAATTCTCTACCGGCATTCAATTGCTACAAGCTCTTTTCTCTGTCCCATTATTGCTTTTACACATCTATTTATTGGCAGTAAATAATTTGCATTCTCTGCTCAATCATTTTGTAATCTAACCGTGCAGTGTTGGTGTCGGCGTTTGCCCTAATAAGCTAGAGCGTCAAATGAAGACAGTATATAGCAAAACAAACAACTAATTATGACTTACTTTCCAACAGTTTCCGGAATCCTTTCCGATCATTTCATTACGACAAGCAGTCGCTTGGTTTGCAAAATAAATAAACAATAAAACACTCACTTTTTTGTGAGTGAACCCTTATTTACTAGAAATACGTGTATCCTAGAACCTCGCGAAGCTCTCAGGGAAAGGAGGGCGGGAGAGAAATAGAGAAAATTGTGTGACTGGGGAGGGCAGGTTTCAACACTGGCTCTAATATTGGAAGGTGAGATGTAGTTAATCTCGTTGTGTTTGGAGTAAATTTGAACCCAGTGCTATGGCTTTGAAAAGGATCTTCAGGGACTTAAATGGGGTTACTGTTGTTAACGAAGGGTAGCCAACGTTGCAATGTCGCGTTCTCGAAATACCTAGGATGAAGTAAACCGTACTCACGAAATATGGGGCGTCCGAGTTTGCAACTGGCTGAGACCACGCGCGGCTGACACACTTCGCGCGCGACGAAATTATAACCTCTCTTCGCTGCTTATTTTCCCTGGTCCCAGAGGTTTTTCTTGATTT
The DNA here is from genome assembly GCF_958299795.1 of Porites lutea. Taxonomy (NCBI): domain Eukaryota; kingdom Metazoa; phylum Cnidaria; class Anthozoa; order Scleractinia; family Poritidae; genus Porites; species Porites lutea. Next base: position 31,041,511 of record NC_133202.1, read on the forward strand.
TTCTTCGCGAAAGAGATCAAGAGGAAGCCGCGAAGCGGCGACAACGAGTCAGGAAAGCGACGAGGAGAGAGAGAAAAACCTCTGGTTACCTTGGCCTCGAATCTCACTTTCATTCAGATGACAGCTGTCAAACGCGTCAAATTGCTAATAAAAGGAGTGACCAATGGCAACTTACCAAACGCGTGCTTATCAGCCGCTATGTTTTTAAGTGGGGGTAGACCTGGGGAAATTATGTTATGAACAAACCATCTCCACTTGGGTGGTAAAGAGTGATTTGTTAATCGGGGTCAAGCTAAAGCATGTGTTAACGATGGGCGACAAGAGTCCAGGAATAAGAAGACCACTTTATAAAGAAACCGACATTGTTCCAAACGACTGCTGCAGGATTTGCAGAATTTATGTAAAAGTAAGTGGCCGATCTAAAATCAACTTTTTTGGGTATAATAACAAGGATTTTTCACAAACATTGTCATCTGTTCTGTCGGCAGTGTGCCAGAGGGAAGTTGTAAAGTTTGCAAGAGTCTATCAATCGCGCTTATTGCATTGTTTACTTCTGCGGGGCGCGCCGTTCGCGTCGACTCGCGGGCATTCCCTTCAAAATAGTAATATTAATATGTATTCTGGCAATCTGGCTCGCATTTTGGTTTGGCGGCTCCATTTCCTTTTTTTGTGGAACAACGACGCTAGGAAGAGTCATGCAGCACAACAAACCCTTAATGTTGGGAATGTACTTTCAGAGGTTCTTGTTGACCCAATAGACCTATTCGGCTAACTCAATGCTCTACCCAATTCAAACCCTTGGGGAATAAAACGTTTTGTTTCAGGAATTTCCATATCATTTAAATGTGAATGCCACATTATAATGCAAATGCAATACACAAAGAATCTTATCCCCGGGATTTGAATTGGGTACAACATTGAGTTTGCCGAATAGGTCTACGCCAAAAATAACGTTGGTTAGATCTTTTTTGGGCGTCGCAGGAAAATCAAGCTGCACCGAAAATGATTACGTACTTGTACAAAGTTGTATGTTTTTTTTTTTTCCTACAAGGAAACTTTCATTCCGTATTCGGAGATTTTATATTTTGCTGCCCTAAACAAGTTAGTTTATTTAATCGAATGACAGTATTGTAACAGAAAATATACTTTCCATGTCCGGTTGATAAAATGGTGAACACATCCTTTCCACTCAACGCAGCGAACAAAGCTTTCTTTTGTTGTTCAGTGAGACTCAGGAAAGCGCTCATTAAGTACCGAGGTCAAAATTTCTTCGAATATTCTTTCAGGAACAACATCCATGTCAAAATCTCGAAATATGGCGTGCCTTTACATGCCTTGGTCCCGTGCAAATGTTATTGCCCGAGGGTCAGATCCTGACCCTGTCGTCTGCATGAAAGTGAGATTCGAGGCCAAGGTAACCAGAGGTTTTTCTCTCTCACCTCGTCGCTTTTGCGACTCGTTGTCCCCGCCTCGCGGCTTGCTGTTGATCTCTTTCGCGAAGAAAAATCGAGAAAAACCTCTGGGACCAGGGTACTGCTTATTCAAAAAGGCAAAAGATATGGAATAAGATCCTCTATTAGAGGAGTTTGGCCGAAACAATGTAGGATAAGCTCATAGTAGTTCATCGCGGGGCAAAGTTTATTCCTCGATGAAAGAACGGTATGGCAAACCGAGGCTCAGATCAGACGTACGATATATCTGTTCCTGGGTCAATATAATTTTCATACTTACTTTACCTATAGTCAAAACCGTTGACGTTAAACTGGTTTGGTGTTGATGCAATATAAAATTTAATAAAATTTAAACAGAAAAACCCAGTTAATATTCCTAAAAAACACAGCGGCGCAAACAATTAAGTAAAGAATCATCCGAGAGCTTCCATTTTCGCGGATGAACTGTGCCTTCCGGCTAAAATGTATCGAAAAATAAACCGGCCCTCTAAAACGCCGTGACATAGGCCTAGTATGGGTGTTGTTCTCTCAAAAGGTTATGGGCCCCTGTCTAAAGTCACTTTACTCAACCAGCGCTAACTGGAAAGAAAACTAGTATCAGTAAAAAAAAAATGGTGTCATATTTTGCGCAGTTTAATTCCGACTGTTGCAGCACACAACTTCTGACCACTGACCGCGTGTATGCAGTAAGTTTTTTAAAAGTTAGCTATACGAGGTACGAGCTGAAGGGGAAAATTCTAATTGCCAATCTTTATACTGTTGCACTGGCTTCTTTGTTTCTTTTATTTTTGTTTTCTGTTTTTGTTTTAGTTTTTACTATGACTTGTAATATTCTTGATTCCCAAAATTGTGAACGATGAAACATGTCTGCCTGCCTGCCGATTCTTGTAATTTCTCTATGTCGCATTTTAAAGTGCAAAGTTAATAATTGATACCTTTTTCTCATATCGATTTGATAGGTATTCCGTGCATTAAAAAGATCATGCTGTCCATTAAACTATCTTTGGTAGTATTTATTCTATTTCCCAGTTTCTGCTATGCACAGTATTATTACGACGATGATTCCTCGTCGAAATCGGTGAGTTACTGCATGTAGTTAGGAAAGAGGTTGTTGCTTGTTTATAGTAGTGGAACTATATTGCACCGATTCTGCCTCAATTTAGCCCCATACTTGAATGCTCTGATCATATAATTTTTACTTTCTTTCGCGATTCAGAATCATTTAAAACCACGTTGACTGAACGTGGAACCAAGTCTAAATGAAAAACTGTAAACCTTATTAATGCTAGTTGTTGCTTCTCCTTTCAGTGCGGCTGTGACAAGATTTCGAAAGACGACGTTCCAGAAGTGCCGGGTAAACCGTGTACATTGACGGTATATCAAGGCCCAGGTCCCGTAGGTCCTGCCGGTCCTGCCGGTCCTTCCGGCCCAAAGGGCGATCAAGGAGCTAAAGGGCCTCCGGGACCGCCCCGCAATATGAACTGGAAGCAGTGTGTTTTCAGCGGACTTAGTGATCATAAAGACCTTGGCTTGATAAAGGTAATCTTCAAATGCGATCATTAAGGTGGCTGAACACTGTTTCATACGTTACGATTCATTGAGGGTATTATTTAAGACTCGTTGCATTGCAGATGTGAAGTTCAAATTTGACACGGCCAAAATGAATTAAGACGGAATCCATCAGGAAATTGATTAAGTTTAATTTTCAGTGACAAAAACCTTGTATCAGAATAATTTAGAGCATATTTCATTCTTTTTGACAGTTTCCAAGGGCTATAGATGTTATTAGCTATTTGTAATAATACTAAAGAAAATTTCTTATGGAGGCCCGTGTAAATAAATTTCAAACTTCAAAAAATTAAATTTTACGCATGAAATTTTACCGGTATTTTCACAAAGGCTGTGTGGTTTGAAATTCATTTTCTCGGGCTCCCATAAGACACTGTGTTTGATGTTAGCAGATGACCAATTACATCCATCCTACTGGTAGGCTATAACATATAGCCTAGTAGTAGCTCGACCAATCAGAACGCAGCATTGATAATAGACCACTAGCTGGATTTTACTAATTAAGCAATAGAAAACGTTTTCCGTGTTTGCATAGCCTGATATAAACACGAGAGGGGTTGGGAGAATTTGAGAAAGTTAAGCAAACCCGAGACGAAGTCGAGGGTTTGCATAACTGTCGAGAATTCTCCCAATGCCTCGAGTGTTTATATCAGGCTATGCAAACACGGGAAAAAAGTTTTCTATTGCTTTTATAAAATAAATTTCCCGAAAAAAAACGCAAAATTCTTTGTATGGCACCGATTAAATGATAAATTCTTACCAGTCGCAAAGTCTTGTCCACGAAGTCTTGCACGCGTAACAGGGGCGAATCCAGGATTTTTTTAGGAGGGGGTGCACTCGTCTCTTGCTCTACTTCAACACCAATAAACTACATAGTTTTTCTTTTTTTGCAGAATACCAGTTGTATTAGAAAACCGCAGGTCACCCTCCCCCTAGATCCGCCCCTGCGTAATCAGTTCTTGTTTTGCAAAAAGATGCTTTCCAAAATACGGACTTTTCTCGCCTAAAATGTCAGCTTATGCGAAAAAAAATTGACACACTTTCTTTGTAACGATTTTCCAAGTTTCAGACGACGAAGGAATGGGTAAATAAAGTAAACTTGTCGATTTTTGAACTTGAAAACTTTTTCAAATTCGTGCTTGCGTGAAAAGCAAAACATCTTGACGCCACAACAATGTTTACATACTCTCATGCAAACACTCCTCTCAGCGCGCGTACTACCTTAGTTATTTTATAATATATAACAATTATTCACCGAAGTGGAGGTGGCTAGTATTGGGTATTTACCGAGGCCGCGAAGCGGCGAAGTAAATACCACCACTAGCCACCGACACTGAGGTGAATAATTGTTTTAGTATATACTAAAACAGTGAGATAATGAAGCACAAAAAATGGTGATTTTTAACTCATTTACTGTTGCCAACGATTACAATTTTGGCGCGCCATGACCAACGGCCGCGGTCGTCGCTTTTTCTTAGCGACAAATAAGACTTTTGAAGGCGATTGTTTAGCTCTTGCTGGGAAGTTTCTTCAAAAGAAGTTGTGAATTCTTTTTGTATTTAAAATAATTCTGTAAAAAAGATTATTAAATTAAGTTTTAAGCTTATTTATGAACAAGTCAAGTAAAGAAAGTAACTCGGCAAGACTCAAGCTTAATTTGCAGTTGTAAACAAAAAACTTTTTCACCGGTTTTATCGATAAATTCAAGTCAAAAAGACAAAGCTTTACTTCTTAAAACTTCCAAACCGAACTTCGTCACCTTCTTCATGTATTTTGGAAATAGCTTGCTTGATTAGTTGTGAAATTTCTTAGTTTATCACGGCAGCAAGCCGTGAAGGCATTTTGCTCGCAACCTACGCGAGTTTGGCGTCGCTCGCTCGGAGCAACTGGAGGTGAATCAGTGAATAGTGCAGGATATTCAGTGATTGAGAAGCCAATCAGAGCGCGCGAAAAACACTATCCACTGTTTTAGTATTTATTGCATCCACTTTGAAATCACTGGCTATCCGTGCAATCTGATTGGCTCTCAGCGGTGTGATTTATTCCTAAATCGCACCATTTTTTGCTTTAAATCGCATCTGTTCCAAAACGCGTCATTCATGTTCTATATCGCATCATTTCTGTTTGGAATACAAAGTGAGATGTAAAAGCCTTTTTGTTTCGGCTTTTTAACAAACCGGCTACTTGATCAATAAAATATTAGTACTAACTAAATTCTGCGATTTCAAAATGGAAGTAATAAAGTGGTAATTGAACTTCGTGTCGTGCAATTTTGGTCTGAAATCATATACTTGTGATTTCAAATCGAACTCGCGCTGCGCTCTCGTTCGATTTTGAAATCACGCGTAAGATATCAGGCCAAATTGCACTTCACTCAGTTAAATTACCATTATATACTAAATCATATTATATACTTAATGTCAGATCCCGAGGGAAACAGTTAGTTTTGTTTTCCCGAGAGTCCTGATGTTTCCTGAGACGAGGTCGAGGGAAACATCAGGACTCGAGGGAAAACAAAACAAACTGGTTTGCCGAGGGACCTGACATTAAAGTGTTTTGTTACATTTCTAGACTTTCACTTCAACAGCAACGAAAGAATAACCGGAGCGAACCAAAACATGCACGTACAGTCGACTCGGTACTTATAACAACACAGATTTAATTCTCAAAACCACTGAATTAATGATTTACAAAGTACTTTTCTTATATTACCTGCATCTTTTTCCTCCATTAGCTGCTGTGTTTCTTCTGGAAACTTCTGGGATAACCTTAAAAATCGTTGTTTTTTAGCTTGAGGCTTCGTGTCTGTGGGGTATCCGCTGACCAATGTCACCTGACTCTATCGCAGGCTCACGTGTACAACTTATTAACATCAAAGCCCCGGTCTGAGATATCCCTGTAATTACCTCACTCTCTGTTAATAAGTAGCATATAATTTAGCAACTCAACAATAACAACAGTTTACTGTAAGAATTCCCTTTCCATAGCAACTTCTTGGAGGTTTTCACTCATAGAATTGAAGGGTAAGCTATTTCATTTTAGAACTCAATTTTTTTTGCTAACATTATTTCTTGTTTTCTTTACAAAAATACCCTAGAATTGTACGTTTAGAAAGTTATCGTCAAAAACCAGCCTTAGAGTCTACTGGAGTGGAGGACTTCGTATCAAAAACTGCAACAATTGCTGCAAGCGTTGGTATTTTACTTTTAATAGTAACGAGTGTTCTACTCCTGATCCTATCGACGGTCTGGTCTACATGCTATCAGGTGCTAGTCCGAATGCCAAGTTGAGCCCATTCCGTGTTCGCCATATTGAAGGAGTCTGCAATGCGCTCCCCGCCGGGATTGTAGAGGTCGGCTTCCATGTCGGCTATTGTAAGGGTTACACATTTAATGCTGATGCACGCACAGGATGGA
>NC_133202.1:31050446-31102946 GCF_958299795.1 Porites lutea
AAGAATTTTTGTCATTTTCTTGCGTATTTAAACACACACACAAACACAAGCAAAACAATTCGTTATTATCTCGTCAGTTTCATTTAGTGTAGTCTTGGAGACAAGACCAGAATAGTAACCAAAGATGAACACACGTTTTCCGCGCTCAAATAGATGCTGCAACATGTACAAAGGAAATAGGAGACGTCCGCACGCAGGCAAGGATCCAAAGCGCCCTGCCAGAGTTAAAACATGTAAAAAAATCAAAAAGAAAGATCACTTTGTTAGTGTCTGCAAAATCAAATCAAAGAAACCAAAAGGTAATCAGGCCCCCTGAAGAAAAATTAGCCAATGGGGAGCAAGTTGATTATGCATTCAGGGTCGCTTGCATATAGCTAGTGAATTGAAGTCCAGTCAACTATGCTTAATTTGTCTATGCATGGGTGGAGTAGAAATAAAAATGTTAGGGGATTCGGGGGCCACCGCACTGTTGATCTGTTAACGTTTAACAAAAAAGTTATAACCGGAAAAAATCATGAGAGGTTAGAATTTGTAGAATGAACATATCGATTAAACAATAAAATCAACTTTGTAGAATTTATTCCAAACAAACTTTCTCACAAGATCCTTGCGTAAAATCTGTTACCTGAGTGGTCTTTAATTCTGACAGGTTGCGTTCGGTTCTGTTATTGCAAGTTCACTTCAGTTTTGAATTAAGAGCTTAACTGTTCAACGATCTCATGTTGGCGCTAACTGTGGTTTAAAGCCTTATCCCATACTACGACAGGGCCGGGCCAGGTCTGTCATTTTTGATTTATATATTTCTGGATCTCGGATCGTAAGGTTCATTATATTAAAATACTATGGGGCGGATCCAGATATTTTTGCTCGTGCAGGGGTTTCCAATTTGCGCACCAAGTCAATGGGCCAGTTATTTAAACGGAGTTTAGCCATTGTTTGACAAAACCGCGTCCTAAGCCATTTTTAGTTTGCTGGCCAACGCTTTTATAGTGAAAAGTTTTATGAAATTATATAGGCGCAGACTAGAAATACAAGCATTTTCTTAAAATTACTTCCAGCTAAGGAAGAAATTTGGGGGTCGAAAGAGTTGCTAAAGCGCTGCCTAATTTAGACTTCGTTTAAATAACCGACCCAATAATTTCCATCCTTCCGTGCCGTTACACATTTGTTTCTTATACATTATTAAAAGACATGTGAACTACTCGTAACAATCATTCGTCCGGCAAATTGATCAAACCCCACAGTTGAAGGAAGGCAACGTGAAAAGCAAGTTTTATTTTCAAGGGAGGAAATTTAAGTTGTATGCAACAATTCATGAGACCATTCAGGGGTAATCAGTACTTTAAATAAAATTGGGGGAGGGGGGGGGGGGGGGGGGCGGGAGTCCCAACTCCTCTGGCCCTTCCCTGGATCCGCCAGAAATTCTTTTTTCAGGATGTGCACCGAAGGGCAATCGAATGGACATCGTGCTAGGAATAAAAGTAGTATTTACTAACACTTTCAACAATTCGATGACTGGAAGAAAAGAGCTGAATAAAACAGTCAATATTATTCACTTTTAATTTAAACCGCTAATTGAAGAACCGTTCAGTCACGTAGCTTATTATTTCAAGGGGGAATTCCTAGTCTGTAAGAAAAGATAAACAATTCCAGTTCTTTTACAGTCAACTGCATAAACGACTCTCAAATTACATCTTTAAGTTACATGCTCTCGCTTTGAGGGCGGTTAGCCAATTCCCATATTGATATCTACGTGGTAACGCATTCTACATTCTCATTATTGCATGCCAAAAGAACTGAGAGGTTGACGCCTATACATAGAGGACCAAGGTCTGTATGTTGATCCAGCAATGATTAAATTTCAGTTACGTATTTTATTAAAATTAGCTGATCCGAGATTATATTTGCTCAAAATATTTATGTACGGCTGAGTTTGACTAAGTGGGGAACTACGAGCTTTCCAATCCTTACTCTATAACCCTGAAGAAAAAAATCGTTGGCTTTAGTTGGTTATAGAGTTCACACAAATGAAATAGATAAACCTATAAATTAGAAGAATCTAATAATAAATGTCAAGTTTACACCTTCCGAGTATGTATAAAGCCCTTATTTGCCGTATAACAGATTTAGTCTTGTTTTTGGAAACATGTTTAAATTCTAAAACATTGTTTAATTAAAAACAATTTTCTTCATTTATATAGCTATTATGTTTGTCAGTTGCTTAATATAAAGGTACGAGTCCAGCCTATTTGCGTCAATTATTTCCTCCTGATAACTAGCAAGAGGTTAATAGTTTAGTGAGTATAACTTGTTATGTGACATTTTAGTGATGTGAACTTAACCTTATAGTGTTGGAGATATGGAAAGATATCTTAAAACTGATGAACTATGCCAAAATAGTATAAATTGCTCAAGTAGTATTCTTTTGAAATTAACTCATGTTCCCCGGGGGTTCTTGTAACAGGCTGAAAAAACGTTATTTTTTCACCTTAATCAGTTGTTTTTTCGAGTTCGTTCTGTAAACTAGGATCTCACGGTTTGCTGGAAATGTGAGACATACTGGAGACGTACGGTCTGCGACTGACTTTGAAAGTGGTAAACTGGTTACTCCTATATAAAATTTTTAGCTTTTGTCTAATACAGAGAAGTTTAGATCACTAAAGATCGTATGTATTGAAATGAGAGGAACTTTAGCAGATGCTTCATTTTTTCGCGATCAGCTCGTCACACGTATGGAAAAGAAGGCGTAGTCTTTTTCTTATTTTCATACTTTACCTTTTTTATACACTTAAGTTCGAGCGCTCTTTACATCTGAATGAGGAAGATTCTGGCTATTCAGTTTGCCCACGTAGCAGTTATTCTGCTTCCCTACTTCTGCCTGATATATGCAGCAGGCAACAGCAACGAAAAACAGGTAAGTGACATCAACAGCTATATACCCAATAAGCTCTCTCCAGTGCTAATTTTAACTTCTGGAAAATAACACAAAGACAAACACGAAAATGGCACTTTTCAAGTTTAAAATTGTAAACTACCTTTAATTTTTTCACTGTCACTTTAGCTAAAGCTTTTATCCGACATATCTTTCAACAGATCATTTTAGCAACACAACTAAAGACAAGAACCTGATAGAATAAAAATCGCTCCGAAACAGTGCAGCAGTTGGAAAACTTGTGGCGCGTTGTAGAAGAGTTTTGCACAAATTATCAAACAGGGGATATCTCAGAATCAATGTGCATTCATTTACCGCAAATGAACGAAGTGCAGCGATTTAAATTCAATACAATTTAAATTATGAATTTAAATTATTTTTATAGTAGATTTTTGTGCGGAGCAGAAATTTAAGGCGGGACCATTCCCTTTTTTGAGAAAAGGCCGGTGAAGTCTCCTATTTCATCCTGTTCTCGACTTAAAAAAAAAGGCTCTTATCTTTTTCTTAGAAAACAAACTTGTAAGGTCACCTATATGATGTTCCATAACATAACTATGACTGAAATTATTTATTACGTTCAAAACGGACTTGCGCGCCATAACCAATAGAAAAACCAAGTTCTCTTGCACTAATAAGCGAAGGGGACACAGCCGATCGCTTGCTTTTTCAGGCGACTCACCCAGAAGAGCACGTGCAGACGGAACTTTGGTCGTTGTTTTGAATCACCCGAAGAATAAGTTAAAATGCAAATCTTACCACGTCTAGTTGAAATACAATCTTAGCAAGCCCCAAACAAAAGAAACATATTTGGCAAAACGTTTTCCAAAACTATTTTTCCTTATGAGTTTTCCTAAGGCCTCGTTCTTTTTCACAGAAAGATTCATTTAATTTACACAGTCACCCAACATAGAAGCACGTATAGAATAGCCTGAACCATGTACCTTTCATCAGTTTGTTTTTCGGTGAATTAAAGCTCTCTGTTCGTGAAAAATAATAGAGACCGTTCGTGCAATGGCGTTTTACTAAAAAAACGAATAGGGGGAAACTGTGATGGACGCAACCAATCAACTACGTGTATAATTCATTTAAGTTTTATCCTCCCCCGTAAAAAAATATATAAAAGAAAAAGAAAGCTGCTAAGATTTAGAGACTTACAAATAACGAGCAACACGCAACCCCCTCTCTGTGAAGTACATGGAGGTCGGTAGAGGCATGGGTAAAAAGAGTGTCTGTTGTCTTTAACGCGTTTAAGTCACTCATTTCATTGTTGATCAAAATCGAAAGCTTTTATGAGGTTTATACTTGGAATAGCCCTTATTTATGGGCTACCAGTGGGAGTAATGTTGGCCTATTCGATACTTGGAAAACGATTATTTTCATAGGCAGAGATCCGTCCGTGCTACTGTTTTATCCATATTAACAGACAGTTGCGAAATTTAGAATTTTTTTATCTCCTCTGTGAAAATCACTATACAGTGAAATCTCTCAGCGGTATTAAGCAGATCCCCAATTAAGCGGACACCCTCTATTAAGCGGACACTAAGTCTGGTCCCGAAACGAACGTCTGATATTTCCCTTTATAACGAACCCCTGTTCAGCGGACACCTCTATTAAGCGGACGCGGACACTAAAATAGGTTGTATTTGGCTAATTTCTATTGTTAAAAACCTCTCCGGCATCGGATTGAATTGACAATAGTAGTATTGGATTACGTCCTTGAAATACGTGCTGAAGTCAGTTAATGTTTTTACATTTACAAACAAATTAAAGTTAGTAATCAAAGGGAATGAATTTGAACTCTGGATAGCTTCTTTCGTGACACCATGCAACTTAATCACAGTACAGAGTAACCGTTGCCGAATGCTGATCGTGAACAAACATTGCGCAATTTTTACAACCCCTATTAAGCGGACACTTGGGAAGGTCCCGAAGGTGTCCGCTTAATAGAGGTTTCACTGTAGATGACTGCCAGTCTGACCCCCTAATATATTATTTTTTATGTATGTCTTCTGACCTCGTTGGCAAGTACAAAATACTAAAGAATTCTTACTTTCAAACAAGTCCAGGAAGGTTCATTTATATACATATGAAAGGATGAATAAATTATGGACCGCCATTATGAAAGAGGTCTATTGTATTTCTTGACCAAGAAAAACACGTCCCAGATTTTCTTTAACTCAGTTAGTCTCAGTTGATTCCTTTGGTTTTAACCTGAGATCAGGCCCAATTTTAGAAAAAATCCAAAATGATAAAAACCATGTATCAATTAGCATATGCTATTTTTTTCTCGCTGTCTTCAAATTTTATTAATTTGGTTGTAACTTTCTATTTCGCTGACCTAGGAAAGGGAAAGCAAAAAGAAAATCAAAAATGTAAACGGAGTAGAAGAAGAAAAATATTAACAGCAAGCATATGTATCCCAATATTGTTGCTGTTGTTATTATTATTATTATTATTATTATTATTATTATTATTATTATTATTATTATTATCATTATTATTTATTTGTTTATCGGTAATTTATCAAATGAATGTTAAGACTTTTTTCTTGTTACAGACGTCTCCTCCATCCTGTTGTGGTGGTATTCCGGGCATGCACGGGTTTCCAGGCCGTGACGGACGTGACGGCGGAGAAGGCCCGAAAGGTGAGCCGGGAAACCCGGGAAACACTGGGCCTCGGGGACCTGCTGGTGTAAATGGAAAAGATGGTGCTAAAGGAGAGCCTGGTGTACGGGGCCCACCAGGTCCAAAAGGAGAGCGTGGACAAGGTCTAATGCCCTTTAAGAACTGGAAAGAGTGCGCTTGGAAAGATTTAAATGATGACAAAGATAACGGTTTAATAAAGGTAAAGTTACAAGAACTCTTGGTCCCCATTTATCTTTTCTGCTTTTATATTATTATACCCAAGCGATTTAACCATTCTATGTTTATTCCGTCATATTTAGGACTGTGTCTTCACCAAGAACTTTTCTGACACCGCTCTTCACGTTTTCTGGACTGGTGCGCTAAGAATCACTTAGTACGTACTTCACTTTCAACGGGCGCATAGTGTTCAGCTCCCTTACCCATTGACGGTATTGTGTACATGTGGCAAGGCAACACTCAAAACACCCACCGCGTCCGCCATATTGAGGGGCATTGTAACAACATTCACAAAGGAAAGGTGCGCGTGGGATTTTGGGTTGGTAATTGTCGAAATGGATCACCTGGTAACGCCTACACGGGCTGGATTTCTGTGTCCAGGATCTTCATTGAAGACGTTCCTAAGGCTCAGGCCTAAATGTCAAGGCAAAACATTCCTCTCTGTACTGAAAAACTTTTAAAAGCTCTTTAATCAAGGGTGTAGTTTTATAGGTTACTAGCAGATGGATCATATAGATCGTGATAGTATAAGTAACTAATGGTGTAAGCATAATTTATTAAAAAATGCAGGATGCTTTCAAATATTGTGTTTGTGCTGATCTCTCATTGCTAGAATGTTTTTTCGACGGACTAATACATCACTTGCTGCCTTTTCATCTTAGCAACATTCTCTCTAATTAGAGAGGGAAGAAGAAAGAATTATCTTGATTTATTATGAAATCCATTAAAAGGAATCCATAAGAAGTTTTAAAGGCTATTGCATTTCACAGGGTCCAAAAACGAATTTCCCTCTTTCTCTCCTGAGTAAGGTTGAATTTATCGCGTTGCATTTAGGTTGCAAAGCAGATTGTTCTTGTAGCTTTCAAAAGTTATCGTTACCAGAAGAAAACGGTGTTCCCAGAAACAGTCACTTAAGGTAGCCTGTGCTATAAAAGTTGTGAACAGTACTCCCTATTGGCACGCGCAACTTCTTCATCAGCCAATGAGCTGGATTGGAGTGGAATAGAAAAAAGGTGCATGGCTCACACTGTGGTCTAACGTATACAGTAATAGCACTATATGGTATTAAAACCCTTTAACGACCGCTCTAGTCGTTTTCGTTCAATTTGGAACGATGCATATTTTCTTTCCTGGAGCCATTAAGCCTTCAGTTTAAGCTATTAAGTTAGCAAGTACCGACATCAGCAAGGACAGATATTTCAACGGATACCTCGTTTTGGAAATTCCGACCAATCCTGACATAAAAAGACACAAAAACGAAATAACATTTTAGAAAAAAAATCCACTGCCACTTTCCCTTTCCTATAAAGGTAGCCAGCTAAAGTTTAATGCAAAAGAAAGGCGATAAAATGAGAAAAAAGCTCACTTTAAAAAAGGAAAAAAGAGAGCGAGAGACAAAGATCGCAATAGAAAATGTCGAAACACAAAAAAAGCTTCCACAGAACTCTCTCTGCTGTCAACAGCAGTCCATGCAGCAGTTTTTTTTTTTCCAACTGTTTTTACCTATGATTATTAGATTAAGACATATAGTTTCTGGTATTCCTGGTGTAAATGGACTTCCGGGATCCACTGGGGCACCCGGCCATGATGGCCGAGATGGAATTAGGGGAGAACAGGGAAGTCCGGGGAAGACTGGGCCTCAGGGACCTACTGGTGCGAAAGGAATGAAGGGAGAACGCTGTATCACAGGTCCTGTCGGTCCCAAAGGAGATCGAAGAGAGAGAGGTGACAGTGGAATCCAAGCAGGGCCACATAACAAGTGTTCCCACTTAAATTGGAAGGAGTGCACGTTTACAAGGGTAGATGGCAAGGAGAGGAGTATAAGTAAGTTGTCAGTTATATTACAGTTGTGTGACAGAATAAAAACGAATAAACTCTTAAATTATAAAGGTCAGACCACTCCTAATTGAGAAAATTTTACAAAAACCGAAGATTGACAGCGCGAGAAGTACGGATTATGCAGTAGGATTTGTTCAATGTGGGTCCGTGTATTACTGTTGTGATAAGTTTAAGTTCTTTTCTTTTAGTCGGTGAATTGTAAGACCAATAATATAAAATCATTTTATTATTTTCATAAGTTATGCTAAGCCATATTCAGCTATATTGTAAGAGACCGGTTGCAAGCCTTCTAATTCACGGTTTTATACAGATGACTTAGACTCTGATCACGCGAAACTTTAATGCAAAATAGGTTTAATTTTAAGAGAGGTGCGAAGATTGTAAACGTTTGCTCTCGCTCAAGGCCAGGATTCGTGGCCTTTAATAAGCGGAGCTCTCTTAGTCAGCGTATATCATCTACAAAAAGCGAAACCTGAATACATAGTGAATTTGAGTCGGCGATACGGTCAATTGATAACATGAGCAGATTCAGGATCTAAATATTTTATTCGAAGTGTTCAATTAGTTTAAAATGTTTCTGATGATGCTCCTTTTGCGACTGTCTGTTTACACTATAAAAAAAATTCTATACACCTGGAAAATATTCAGGTGAACCTCTTTGGGAGACATAAGCTGCAATGTTTTTTTTCCTTCAGAAAATAAAAACCTTTTCATTTTAGAAAAATAGACAAATTTTTTGCCAATAACTATTTTTGTAAGAACGTACCTGTTAATGCAATGGGAAAATCCAGGTTCTTACCCACAAGTTTTTACTGTCTTTTGACCGGTCCGAGCTAAAATTTGTTTGGTTGGTAATAATTTATTTTGACCGGTTAGTAACTAGACATGACCGAGCTAAAATTTGTTTGGCAGGTAATAATTTATTTTGACCGGTTAGTAACTAGACATGACCGAGCTTAAATTTGTTTGGCCTGTCAACATTGAAAAATAATTTCTAACCCTGGCTGCCCTCCTTATTTACATAGATCTCCATACATATTCTTAAACACTCGAAGACAGGTATCTACAAAATGGAAAAGCCTAGATTTATAGTAAAATAATAAAAGTTATTTCAATTACAAGAGGGAGAATAGATCCTTCAAATTCTGTTTACCCTGAATAAAACAAATAGAGGTAAGCTCGAACAATCTGCACCAAAACGCTCTTTCAACAGACATTGAAAATCTTCAAATTCAAGGTGCTCTCTGCTCTCTTTTCAGAAAACATAACAACGCTTTCACAGACCGTATAATTTACAATCCTCTAACACTGAATCATTTTAACTTGTCACAGAGGCCAGAGTCGCCTAAAATTTACATAAGGAGTTATCATTCATTCAGCGATGCATCGGACACATGGCAATGGTTATAATTTTCGATAAAATTTCATTTTACAATTTAAGATTACCTTATTTTCCGCGCCAGAAACAACGAAAATACACCGAGGAGCACGAATTACAAGGTTACTCTATAATTTTATCTTGGACGCGAGTGTCTTGTTAAAGTGAAATTTCAATCATATCGTTTCTCTTCAACGAACTTGGAGGACACAGGTCAACTTCAATATAATGGAAGATAAAAGGTATCAACTCTAGACCGCGTGACAACAAATGACGTGTGGTGATTGGTCCAAAAAAACTGATGCAATTACAAAGAGGTTATTGATCAACAAACAAAACAAAAGCTACCTCTGTTTTCGTAAAATCCCCGATTCATATAACAGAAAGCTAACCTCGGCGAAAATTCGCTCACCTTCTCCTCCTTCTCGTTCGTTTTCGTTTATACGACGCCTGTTTTCCCTTGCTGTCTCTCGCTCCCTTCTTCGCCGCTCGTCGCTTCTTAGGCGTCTATTTTCTCTTGCTCTCTCTCGTTCATTCTCCAGTTGCTCTTCAGTGAAATTTTGACGCCTTTCCCTTTCTCTTTCTTGCGCTTTTCCCCGTTGTTCGTCAGTAAAATTTTGCCTCCTTTCTCTGTTTCTCTCTTGCTCTCTCTTGCGTTGCTCCTCAGTAAAATGTTTCCTCCTTTCTCTGTCCCTTTCCTGTTCTCTCTCCCGTTGCTCATCAGTAAAATTGCGCCTCCTTTCTCTATCCCTTTCTTGTTCTCTCTCCCGTTGCTCATCAGTAAAATTGCGCCTCCTTTCTCTATCCCTTTCCTGCTCTTTCTCCCGTTGCTCGTCAGTAAATTTGCGCCTCCTTTCTCTGTTTCTTTCTTGCTCCCTCTCCCGTTGCTCGTCAGAGCAGTTTCGCCTCCTTTCTCTAGCTCTCTGCCGCTCTCTCTCTCGTTGCACGCTGGGAAAAAAAGTGGTAAAAATCGGCCAAAAGATTGAGTGTGGGCGTGATAGGCACAAAACATTTTTGGAGTTCTTGGGGCTATAACTTTCTTTCCTTTAAGGGCATGACACTGAAATTAACACAGGCAACAATACTTCACTCCAGGAAAATTTTGGAATAGGCGTTTTGTTGGTAGAGAGTCACGTGACCCTCTAGTGGCCAATTAAAAAATCAAAACTCCCAAAGACTTCTCCTCCAAGAGAATTAAACCTGAAAGTGTGATACTTTGCACAAATATAGTGCACATAAAATTAAAGAACTTGTCCGATTTGGAATCTCAAATTTCATTTTTGTGACGTCACAACTGATGACGTCACAAAATTGACTTTTTGGTCATGCGCAGTACTAACCCAAAAAATGTAGAATTTGAAAGAAAAACTTAAGACAAATAGAAAGTGAAAGTCTCAACTCATTATCTTCTATAGTTTAAGAGATATTTGTGACATTCCACGCATATTTTTAAACAAACTTTGGACACATTTTGTGGCCGATTTTTAGCACTTTTTTTCCCAGCGTGTTGAGCTTGGCTTGCTTGCCGCCTACTTTCTCGTTTTCTCTGCCTCTCTTTATCTCTATACTCCAAACTAGAGGGCATAATAAATAAATAATGTAGAAAATACGGATGTATAAAAAATGTCAACCGACACGAAAAATTTCTTTTTGTTCTGAGTTGACTTTCCTAAACTTCTAAGTTGTTTATGCTTTACAAAACGCGGGTTGCCATTCGTTTTCGCGCCAAAAAAATCCTCACCACAGACTACCCGAAATTTTGCGTTGGTATGCCTGTGGTGCGGACGGACGGTCGGGCGGGCGGGCGGTCGGTGTACGGTCACGTGATTACCAAATTTTCTCGGATGGGTAGTTTACCACATTTTGTTACCCATGGTGCTCCGCTGCGCGCTTCGCGCGCGAGAGCTCCGCTATCATCTTTATCAACTATAACTCATTTTATTTTGATAACAATCAACAAGTCACTCGTTCTGTTTTCCTTGCGGTAGAGCTGTCAGTTCATGAAGAATTATACACAAACGGCTCTCCATGTCTACTTCGCTGCATGGTAACCCTTGCTTTGCTTCCTGTGACAAGTGCAGCAGCTGCATTCGTTGGTATTTCACATTCAGTGGCACTGAGTGTAGCTCTCCTGGTAGAATTGCATGGCGCGTACTATATGGCAACAGCAGCTGGCAAAAACCTTCACCGTCACCGTCACATTGAAGGACACTGCAATAACATTCACAAGGGAAAAGTGCGAGTGGGGATTTGGGTTGGAAACTGTAATAACGGCCATGTAAATGCTGACGCGTACACAGGCTGGACTACAATGTCCCGGATCTTCATTGAAGAAGTGGCGAGAGCAAAATTAATAAACTTGATTGACCACACATGTGCCCAAAGACGCGCCTGATAGCAAAATTGTCTTAGTTCGTGATTTTATCTGTTAACGTTTAACAAAAAAGTTATAACTAAGAAAGAGAATCAGGAAAAGTTAGAATTTGTAGAATGAACTTACTGATTGAACAATAAAGTTTAAGAAAATCAACTTTGTAGAATTTGTTATTCCAAACAAACTTTTTCACAGGATCGTTAAGTAAAAACTGTTACTTGAATTGGTCTTTCAGGCAGTTTGCGTTCGGTTCTGCTATTGCCAGTTCGCTTCTGCTAATCAGTTTTTAATCAGGAGGCTCTCTGCTATAGCCCGAGAGCCTAATTGTTCAAGGATCTCTTGTTAGCGCTAACTGTGGTTTAAAGCTTTATCTCATACTACGACAGGGCCGGGCCAAGTATACCATTCCTGATTTATATTTCGGGGTCTCTGCTGACCTTAAGGTTCATTAAAATGTTACAGAGAGGATCGGCATAGTTTTTCTCAGGGATTTCCAACTTGCGCACCAAGTAAAAGTCAATGGGCCAGGTATTTAAACGGAGTTTAACCGGTGTTTCACAATTAAAACCGCGTCCTAAGCCATTTTCAGTTTCCCGGCCAATGCTTTTATCTTTGTTAAAACCATTTATCGTGAAAGTTTTATGAAATCATAACGCGCAGACTAGAAATGCAATTATTTTCTTAAAATTACTACCCACTAAGGAAAAAATGCCTGTGTACAGAGGTGCAATCGATTCGAGATCGTGCTAGATGTTAACGAAACCAGTTAATGCGAAATGTACATGGTTGTCTTAAAGTGAGAAGGACTGACTATATAGTAAGTTTAACAAGGAAATTATGCCGAGTTATTTTGTTTGCTGGGATAAAAGTAGTATTTACTAACACAGTCAATATTATTCACTTTTAATTTAAACCAGTAATTCATTTAAGAACCGTTCAGTCACGTAGCCAAAGTCCAACGGGGATATTCCTAAATCTAATCAAGCAATTTCGTTTACATTCAACTGCATAAAGTTTCTCAAATTTCATCTTTTAGCTTTCAGGGCGGTTAGCCGATTCCCGGTATCAATATCTATGTTTTAATGCATTCTACATTCTTATTATTGCATGCCAAAAGAACTGAGAGGCTGACTTCTATACACAGAGGACCAACGGGTCTGTTTGTTGATCTATTGATCCACAGCAATGATTAAATTTCTGTTATTTTGTTAAAATTAGCTGATCCGAGATTATATTTGCACAAAATATTTATGTATGGCTGAGGTTGACTAAGTGGGGAACTATGAGCTTTCCAATCCTTACTACTCAAGAACCCTGAAGAAAAAAATCGTTGGCTTTAGTTGGTTATAGGATTCAGGCAAATGAAATAAATAAACGTATAAACTAGAAGAATTTAATTAATATATAAATATCAAGTTTATACTTTTCGTGTATGTATAAGGCCCTTATTTGCCATATAGTAATTGATTTGGTCTTTTTTTTGGAAACATGTTCAAATACTAATACAATGTTTAATTAAAAGCAATTTTCTTAAGTTATGTATTGCTGAGGTTGACTAAGTGGGGAACTATTCAGAGCTTTCCAATCCTTACTACTCAAGAACCCTGAAGAAAAAAATCGTCGGCTTTACTTGGTTATAGGATTCAGACAAATGAAATAAATAAACGTATAAACTAGAAGGATTTGTATAGGTAAAAGCTTGATTTGTAGTGATATTTGGCATAAATACCACGAGTGGTATTTCGAAATTGTTCTACGTAATTTCACGAGCCGTCAGGCGAGTGAAATTTGAGGCAATTTTGAAATATCACTCGTGGTATTTATGCCAAATATCACGTACAAAACATGCTATTATTTGTTTATACTACTACCCGCAAAGGTTCTGTAATTTTCACATGTAAATATTACAAATTGAAGCTGCAATACCACTGCTCCAAGCCAATCAAATTGCAGAATTTCTCATGTAGTTTTATAAAATAATAAATGTCAAGTTTACACTTCCCGTGTATGTATAAAGCCCTTATTTGCCATATAGTAATTGATTTGGTCTTGTGTTTGGAAACATGTTTAAATACTAATACAATGTTTGATTAAAAACAATTTTCTTTATTTATATAGCTACTATGTCTTCAGTTGCTTGATATAAAGGTACTTGCCCAGCGTACGAATTCACGTGAATTTTTCCCTCCTGATAACCATCAGCCTGTACTGACATCCCTTTGACGCTTAGTTGAAAATTTTCAGGCAAGTTTCTTTTTTATTTTAATCCTTCTTTCTTAAGAGAGTTATGGCTACACATACCGTTACCCCAACACCTCGTGTTTTAATCTTGGGGCACTCTTTTATTCGACGCCCGCAGAAGTTCATTGAATATCAAATCGGTTACCTTGATTTATCCCTACAAATTACGGCTCCCGCCGATATAACTTGGCATGGCATTGGTGGGCGTACAGTTGCAAAAACGATCAAATTTGATCTGCACGTAGTTCGATCTACACGCCCCGACATAGTTATCGTGCAGCTCGGTATAAATGTTCTACCATTTCAGTCTCCTCTACAGGTTGGGTCAGAACTTGAGGACTTCGTTCGTTTGTTGCACGATTAATTCCTACGGGGTAAAATTCGTGTGTGTATGCCAAACTATTCGTCGGCGCTCTGCTAGTAGTGCCTTTAACAAAAACGTAGATCTTTTAACACTTTACCTACGGGTCAGTTTCATTGGACTGCTACTCCAATGCCTGTTTTCGTTATTTTAGATGAGTGTACTTTTAAGTACTGAAACCAACTTAGTTTATTGGTTTTCCTTCTCGAGAGCTCGGCTTGCGTCTTGGTGGGGTTGCCGCGTTCTTGTGGCTTGTGGCGGATTTTTGTCCCCACCTTTCCTGAAGAGATGTTAATTAGTTATTTTTATTATTGGTTTCACGTAGCCAAAGTCCAACGGGGACATTCCTAATCTAATCAAGCATTTTTTAAATTTACTTTCAACTGCATAAAGTTTCTCAAATTTCATCTTCAATTTATGCTTTCGCTTTCAGGGCGGTTAGCCAATTCCCGGTATCAATATCTATGTTTTAATGCATTCTACATTCTCATTATTGCATGCCAAAAGAACTGAGAGGCTGACTTCTATACACAGAGGAGCAACGGGTCTGTTTGTTGATCCACAGTAATGATTAAATTTCAGTTATTATATTAAAATTAGCTGATCGGATATTATATTTGCACAAAATATTTATGTATGGCTGAGGTTGGCTAAGTGGGGAACTATGAGCTTTCCAATCCTTACTGCTCAAGAACCCTGAAGAAAAAAATCGTTGGCTTTAGTTGGTTATAGGATTCAGACAAATGAAATAAAGACGTATAAACTAGAAGAATTTAATTAATATATAAATGTCAAGTTTACACTTTCCGTGTATGTATCAGTAAAGCCCTTATTTGCCATATAGTAATTGATTTGGTCTTGTTTTTGGAAACATGTTTAAATACTAATACAATGTTTAATTAAAAACAATTTTCTTTAGTTATATAGCTACTATGTCTTCAGTTGCTTGATATAAAGGTACTTGTCCAGCGTACGTATTCACGTGAATTTTTTCCTCCTGATAACAAGAGGTTAATACCTCAGTATAACTTGGTACGTGACATGTTAGTGTTACGAACTTACCTTAGTGTTGGAGATATGGAAAGATATCTTAAAATGGACTATGCCAAAATGGTATAAATTGCTCAAAGTAGCATTCTTTTAAAATTAACTCATGTTCCCCGGGGGTTCTTGTTACAGGCTGAAATTTATTTAAAGTTGTTTTTCGAGTTCGTTCTATAATTACGGTCTGCTGGAAATGTGAGACATACTGCATGGAGACGTTGCGACTGACTTCGAAAGTGGTAAACTGGTTGCTCCTATATAAAATTTTTATTTTTTGTCTAATACTGGGACATTTAGATCACTAAATATCGTATGTATTGAAATGAGATCAACATTATTTTGTCGCGATCAGCTCGTCACACGTACATGAAGAAGAAGGCGTAGTCTTTTCTTATTTTCATACTTTACCTTTTTTATACACTTCAGTTCCAGCGCTCTTTAAATCTGAATGAGGATGATGTTGACCATTCAGTTTGCCCTCGTAGCAGTTATTCTGCTACCCTGTTTCTGTCTGATATATGCAGCAGAACACATCAGCAACGAAACACAGGTAGGTGATGAAGCTTTATCCGACATATCTTTTAACGGATCATGTTTTTTAGCTGGCAACACAACTTAAGAAAAGAACCTGATAGCCGTGAAAAATCGCTCCGAAACAGTGCATCAGTTGGAAAACTTGTGGCGGTGTAGAGGAGTTTTGCACATTATCAAACAGGGGATACCTCAGAGTCGATATGCATTTATTTACCGCAAATGAACGAAGTGCAGCGATTTAAATTTAGTACAATTTAAATTAACTATAAATTTAAATAATTTTTATAGTAACTTTTTGTGCGCAGCAGAATTTAAAGCGGGACTATTCCCTTTTTTGAGAAAAGGACGGTAAAGTCTCCTATATTTCAGATCGCGGCTTAAAAAAGGCTCATATATTTTTCTTATAATACAAACTATATGATGTTCCTTAGTTATGATTGAAACCATTTATTACGTTTAAAACGGACTTGCGAGCCATAACCAATACATACCAAGTTCCCTTGCATTAAGCGAAGGCGACACACCCAGAAGAGGACGTGCAGACGGAACTTTGGTCGTTGTTTTGAATCACCCAATACGTTCAATTGCGAATCTTACAGCGTCTAGTTGAAATACAATCTTATAGCAAGCCCCAAACAAAAGAAAAATATATTTGGGAAAACGTTTTCCAAAAAGTATTGTTTTCCTTTTTAGCTTTCCTAAGGCCTCGTTTTTTTTTTTTTTTTCAGAAAGAAGCATTTAATAGTTATCCCCGTTTTACAAAGTTTTCTTGTACTAAGCGAAGGCGACTCACCCGATCGCTCACTTCTAATCGGGTTATACACCCAACATAAAAGCACGTACAGAATATACCCTGAACCATGTACAATTCATGAGTTTGTTTTTCGGTGAATTCCCGGGGGGGGGGGGGGTACTCCCGCCAATTTTGGATAGGGGTGTGCCGCGAAGGTTCGTGAACCCTACCGCTATTTAAGGACTAAGAAAGCGAAAACGGATACCCTTTTTAAGGGCCAAAGCCGTAAAATGACACCCTATTCAAGGAAAAAACAAAATTATTAAAGGCATGAAAAGGAAAACTTTATTTCTCCTCTGTAACATTGGATGTATAGCATCAAGCATAAAATACTAGAATAAGCCTAGTTTTAAAAAAAATGTTCGTTTAGGCGGGCGTTTTCACACTCCACTATTAGATAACACAATTAAGCTACCCTATCTAAGGAACACACCTGGGACACAGAAACAAAAGGGTAAAAAAAGATACCCTATTTAAGGGCTGAGAACCTCAAAAACCATACCCTATTCCGCGGCACGTACCTATATAGCCCATATATGGGAGTACCCCCCCCCCCCCCGGGGGTGAATTAAACATCTCTGTTCATGTAAAATAATAGAGACCGTTCGCGCAATGGTGTTTTATTAAAAAACAAATAGGGGGAAACCGCGATGGACGCAAGGAATCAGCTAAAATTCATTTAATTTCGATTCCCCCGTAAAAAAATTATATAAGAGAAAAAGAAAGCTGCTAAGATTTAGAGACTTACAACTCATTTCATCTGTTTCATTGTTGATCAAAATCAAAAGCTTTTATGAGGTTTATACTTGGAATGGGCCTTATTTATGGGCTACCAGTGGGAGTCATGTTGGCCTATCCGATACTTGGAAAACGATTATTTTCAGAGGCAGAGCTCCGTGTTGAGACCGCGTGCAACAATGCAATGCTACGCAATTACTACTGGCTTGTTTTGCAAAGAGTAATTTAACTGTAAGATAATTTTCTCATTAACTGCTATTCCTTTTGTCGACGAAAACGACTACAGCGAGATTTCTGCGAAAGCTGTGTCAGCGAAACCGAAAATAAAAAAGAATCGCCCTTTCTCTTGTATAGAGCTAACAGTAGAGCAGGGAAATCCTTAACATACTGAATATTCTCTCAGGGTCATTTATAATTTACAGTTTTAGTACGCAATATTGACAACGCAATGTAACGAACTTTGTAAGATCGCGCGCGCTTTAAATTCAACGGCGATTTCAAAATATGTAACACTGAAGATGACGGATGTACCGTCGAAACATGTCTGGAAAATTAAAGAAAGTTGTTATGTTTATACGACTATCTATATTGTTGCTGCTATCTAGACCTTTTGAATTTACAGTTTGAAGAGAGCAATTTCTGGTTTGATGTTTATTTTTTTCAGTCTTTATAGCGATTATTCCTACCCACTTACTTTGTCAATTGTAGGCGAACCCTCCTAAAGCTGAATTTCAAGGGATCGTAATCAAGCTCAGAAAGAGAAATAAAATTTCGTCGTTGCTTATTTACGTCATCCATAAAACGCGAAATTAGGCATTTTCACGTCGTAGTCGTGCAAAAACGCGAAAGAAATGAACAAAAAAGTGTGTTGCACGTGCGAAGTTGTTGTTTTGCTAATTAAACCTATTGGTTTTTTTTGACGTTCTAGTTGTCGTCCGCGTCGTTGGATCTTAAACTCCCTAAATTGTACAAACGACCGGTTTCAATAGACCGGCGAAATTTCTCATTTTATTAAAGCACTGAGGTTACGACAACTTCGAGTTAAACTGATTTCACGGGTTGTCAAAGAGTCCAGCGATTCCTTTTTCCCAGGTGAGCCCCGACTCATTTCGCTTCAATATTCAGGAATGCTCTTGATCTTTTTGCGCTTTCATTGCCTCTCGCCCGACATGTTTTGCACGGCGTTTGGTCATGCGAAACCTCCACGAAACATCCACGCCTCGCGCGAGGTAACTTTATCCCGATTCTAAAAGTAACTCGAGACGAATTACCTATGGAATAGGGTGTATATGGGGGATGCCCTCTCTGTCCCGTTTATAGTCTCTTGATATTAACAGACAGTTGCGAAATTTAGAATTGTTTTATCGCCTCTGTGAAAATCACTATCGATACTGCCAGTCTGACCCCCTAATATATTCCTTTTTATGTATGTCTTCTGACCTCGTTGGCAAGTACAAAATACTAAAGAATTCTTACTTTCAAACAAGTCCAGGAAGGTTCGTTTGTATACATAAGAAAGAATGAATAAATAATTAGCCGCCATTATAAAAGAGGTCTATTGTATTTCTTGACCAAGGATATAAAGCACGTCCCAGGTTTTCGTTAACTCAATTAGTCTCAGTTGATTCCTTTGGTTTTAACCTGAGATCAGGCCCAATTTTAGCGGTTCTCATACATTCTCTCTAACGGCGAATGTTATTTTCAAAGCGAAACGAAAATAGAGCCTGATCTCAGGTTATTTGGCTTAGAATATGAAGAGCAGCTTCCTATTCAAGTTTGCAAAAGCAACGGTAAAAATCCAAAATGATAAAAACCATGTATCAATTAGCATATGCTATTTTTTTCTCGCTGTCTTCAAATTTTATTAATTTGGTTGTAACTTTCTATTTCGCTGACCTAGGAAAGGGAAAGCAAAAAGAAAATAAAAAATGTAAACGGAGTAGAAGAAGAAAAACATTAACAGCAAGCATATGTATCCCAATATTGTTGCTGTTGTTATTATTATTATTATTATTATTATTATTATTATTATCATTATTATTTATTTGTTTATCGGTAATTTATCAAATGAATGTTAAGGCTTTTTTCTTGTTACAGGCATCTCTTTCATGCTGTTGTGGTGGTATTTCCGGCATGCACGGGTTACCAGGCCGTGACGGACGTGACGGCCGAGAAGGACCGAAAGGTGACCCGGGAAGCCCGGGAAACACTGGGCCTCGGGGACCTGCTGGTGTAAATGGAAAAGATGGTGCTAAAGGAGAGCCTGGTGTACGGGGTCCACCTGGTCCAAAAGGAGAGCGTGGACAAGGTCTAATGCCCTTTAAGAACTGGAAAGAGTGCGCTTGGAAAGATTTAAACGATGACAAAGATAACGGTTTAATAAAGGTAAAGTTACAAGAACTTCTTGGTCCCCATTTATCTTTTCTGCTTTTATCTTATTGTACCCGAGCGATTTAACCATTCTATGTTTATTTCCGTCATATTTAGGACTGTGTCTTCACCAAAAACTTTTCTGACACCGCTCTTCACGTTTCCTGGACTGGTGCGCTAAGAATCTACAAGTGTACAGACTGTTGCAAACGCTGGTACTTCAGTTTCAACGGCGCAGAGTGTTCAGCTCCCTTACCCATTGACGGTATTGTGTACATGTGGCAAGGCAACACTCAAAGCATTCTCCGCGTCCGCCATATTGAGGGGCATTGTAACAACATTCACAAAGGAAGGGTGCGCGTGGGATTTTGGGTTGGTAATTGTCAAGAACGATCACCTGGTGACGCCTACACGGGCTGGATTTCTGTGTCCAGGATCTTCATTGAAGAAGTTCCCAAGGCTCAGGCCTAAATGTCGAGGCAAAACATACCTTCCTGCAATGAAAAACTTTTAAAAGTTCTTTAATCAAGAGTGTAGTTTTATAGGTTACTAGCATATGGATGATATAGATTGTGATGGTATAAGTAACTAATGGTGTAAACAAAATTTATTAGAAAATGCAGGATGCTTTCAAATATTTTGTTTGTGCTGATCTCTCATTGCATTCTTGTTTTCTACGGACTAAAATACATCGCTTGCTTGCATTTTCAACTTAGCAATGACCATTAATACATTCTCTCTAATTAGAGAGGGAAGAAGATAACATTGTCTTGATCAAGAGCCAGTAAGGGCGTTAAAGAACAAAATTTCTGTCTGGCGGGAAAAGATGTGCTCAACTATACTGCAGAGTCCTGGTAATGTCCTTGAGAAAAATACTGGAGAACCTAACATTTACTTCTTCCACTTTCGACCAAAAATACGTCCACACTTATCTGGCTTCTCCGGCTCCTTTTCCTATTTCGCCAAATACAGCAGTCGGAATAACTGTAATTTTACCGTTGATTTTAAAGGATCCAATTGTGTAAAAGTTATTTCCATTTGCTTTGGTAATAAAGTTCGTAGCTGAAGCAGGACAATTTAACCATATCAAAGTCACATTGCTCTACTTTGGCCGCCATTTTTTTGGGGGGATGAAAGCGAGTCTTCCGGAAGTCTACCACTTCACCGGAAGTCAGCTGGGTAACCGGAAACTGTTTTCGCATGGTCCGCATAGTTCTAAAAATAACTTTTTTGGGATTAAGGTATCCCGGCCAACGCCCTGAGTGTCCCTCTCTGTCCTATTATGGCTCTTGTCTTGATTTATTATGAAATTCCACTAAAAGGAATCCCTAGGAATTTTTAAAGGCTGTTGCATTTAACAGGACCCAAAAAGGAGTTTTCCCCTTCGAATCTTTTTAATACGAACTTAAAGATCTCCCGAGTAAGGTTAAATTTATCGGGTTGCATTTAGGTTGCAAAACAGATAGTTCTCAAAGCTTTCAAAAGTTATCGTTACCAGAAGAAAACTGTGTTCCCAGAAACAGTCACTTAAGGTAGCCTGTGCTATAAAAGTTGTGAACGGTACTCCCCATTGGCGCGCGCAACTTCCTCATCAGCCAATGAGCTGAATTGGAATGGAATAGAAAAAAGGTGCATGGCTCACATTGTGGTCTACCGTATATACAGTAATAGCACTCTATTGTATTAATTAATAAATCCCTTTAACGACCGCTTTGGTCGTTTTCGTTCAATTTGGAACGGTGCATATTTTCTTTCCAGGAGCCTTTAAGCCTTCATTATTATTATTAAGTTGGCAAGCAAGGACATCAGCAAGGACAGATATTTCTCCGGATACCTCGTTTTGGAAATTCCGACCAATCCTGACATAAACAGACACAAAAACGAAATAACATTTTCGAAAAAAAAAATCCACTGACACTGTCCCTTTCCTATAAAGGTAGCCAGCTAAAATTTAATGCGAAAGAAAGGAGATAAAATGGGGGAAAAGCTCACTTTAAAAAAGAAAGATGGGGGAAGAAAGAGAGCGTGAGACAAAGATCGCAATAGAAAATGGCGAAACACAAAAAAAGCTACCACTGAACTGACTCTACTCTATGCAGCAGTCTTTTTTCAACTGTTTTTAGCTATGATTATTAGATTAAGACATATATATATGTTGCAATGATGGGCAACCGGGTAGTAATGGTATTTATGGTGTAAAGGGACTTCCGGGATCCACTGGAGCAACCGGCCCGGACGTGATGGCTCAAAGTAGTATTCTTTTTAAATTACCTCGTAGTGTTCCTAGTCTACTATTATTCATGGAAATCCCTAGTCTAATATTATTCACTTTTAATTTAAACTGCTCATTCAAGAACCGTTCAGTCACGTAGCCATAGTTCAAGGGGACATTCCTAATCTATGAGATAAAAAAATTTAGTTCTTTTACATTCAACTGCATAAAGTCTCCCAAATTTCATCTTAAGTTACATGCTCTCGCTTTAAGGGGGTTAGCCAATTCCCGTTTCGATCTCTATGTTATAACGCATTCTACATTCTCATTATTGCATGCCAAAAGATTTGAGAGACTGACTTCCATACATAGAGAGCCAAGGTCGGTATGTTGATCCAGCAAGTTTCTGTCATTGAAATTAGCTGATCCGAGATTTTAGTTTCACAAAAGTATATATATGTATGGCTGAGTTTGACTAAGTGGAGAACTATGAGCTTTCGAATCCTTACTCTACAACCCTGAAGAAAAAAATCGTTGGCTTTATTCACACAAATGAAATAGATAAACCTATGAACTAGAAGAATTCAATATAAATGTCAAGTTTACACTTTCCGAGAATGTATACAGCCCTTACTTGCCATACAACTAGTTTGGTCTTGTTTTCGGAAACATGTTTAAATTACTAAAACATTGTTTAATTAAAAGCGATTTTCTTCATTGATATAGCTATTATGTTTTCAGTTGCTTGATATAAAAGTATTTGTCAAGCGTATTCACATCCATTTTTTCCCCTTTGATAACTTAGTAAAGGTTATAATACTTCAGTGAGTATAACTTGGTATGACACATTTTAGTGTTACGAACTTACCTTAGTGTTTGAAATATGGTGCAGGAAAGATTATCTGAAAATGTATACTATGCCAAAATGGTATAAATTGCCCAAAGTAGTATTCTTAAATTACTTCATAGTTTTTGCCGAGGGTTTTTGGAACAGGCTAAAAAAAGTTAAATTTTTCAGTTGTTTTTCGAGTTCGTTCTATAAACCCATGCCCATTATCTCAGGGTTTGCTGTCTCAACTATATGTCACATTATTTTGATATTACTCATTCTATTTTCCTTGTTGCGGCCAGTTGTCAGTTTATGAAGAATTATTACACAAATGGCTCTCCATGTCTACTTCGCTGGTAACCTTCCTATTGCTTCCTGTGACAACTGCTGCAGTCGTTGGTATTTCACATTCAATGCTGCTGAGTGTAGCTCCCCTGATAGAATTGATGGCGCGTTCTATATGGCAACAGCAGCTGAGCGGGCAAAAACCTTCACCGTCACCGTCACAATGAAGGACAGTGCAATAACATTCACAAGGGAAAAGTGCGAGTGGGAGTTTGGGTTGGAAACTGCAATAGTGGCCATGCACTTGCTGACGCGTACACAGGCTGAACCACAATGTCCCGGATCTTCATTGAAGAAGTGGCGAGAGCACAACAGCAAACTTCACTGTCCACACATGTGCAATCGAACGGAGATCATGCTAGATGTCAACGAAACCAGTTAATGCAACAAGCATGACTTTCTAAAAATGAGAAGGACTATATAGTTAAATCAACAAGGGAATTTTGTGGCGTTATTTTGTTTGCTGGTATAAAAGAAATGTTTATCAACACTTTCAACAATTCGAATATTGGAAACAAAGAGATAAACGAATTAGTCAATATTATTCACTTTTAATTTAAACTGCTTATTCAAGAACCGTTGAGTCACGTAACCATAGTCCAAGGGGACATTCCTAATCTATGAGATAAACAATTTTAGTTCTTTTACGTTCAACTGTGTAAAGTCTACCAAATTTAATATTAAGTGATTAATTATTACCCAATTCCCGTATCAATATCTATCTGCCGGTAACGCATTCTACAGTCGCATTATTGCAGCCAAAAGAATTGAAAAAGAGACTGACTTCTAGACATAGTTGACCATTGTCGGTATGTTGATCCAGCAATGATTAAATTTCAATTATTAAAATTAGATGATCCGAGATTATAGTTGCACAGAAATATATGACTGAGGTTGAATAAGTTTGGAACTATGAGCTTTCCAATCTTTACTACTCTAGAACCCTGAAGAAAAAATCGAAGCTTTGGTTGGTTATAGATTCACATAAATAATAAAAAAATAAACGTATACATAAACTAGAAGAATTAAAAATGAATGTCAAGTTTACTCTTTCCGAGTATACACTGAAGCCCTTATTTGCCACTGATATATCTGATTTGGTCTTGTTTTTGGAAACGTGTTTAAACACTAAATCAATGTTTAATTAAAAACAATTTTCTTTGTTTATGTAGCTACTATGTTTTTACCGAGTTGCTTGATATAAAGATACTTGCCTAGCGTATTCACGTGGATATTTTCCTTCTGATACCTAAAGGTTAGTACTTCAGTATAACTTGGTATGTGACATGTTAGTGTTACGAACTCACCTTAGTGTTGGAGATATGGAAAGATATCTTAAAATGCACTATGCCAAAATGGTATAAATTGCTCGAAGTCAGTATTCTTTTAAAATTACCTCAAGTTTCCCAGGGGTTCTTTAATTATAAGAGGCTGTAAAAAACGTTAAATTTTTAAGTTGTTTTTTGAGTTCGTCCTTTAAACCCAAGGAGCTCACGGTTTGTTGGAAATGTGAGGCATACTGGAGACGTAAGGTCCGCGACTGACTTCGAGAGTGTTGAACTGGTTACTCCTATATAAAATATTTAGTTTTTTTCCTTATACTGAGAAGTTTAGATCCCTAAAGATCGTATGTATTGAAATGAGGTAAACATTAGCAGATGCTTTATTTTGTCGCGATCAGCTCGTCACACGTACATGAAGAAGAAGGCGCATAGTCTTTTCTTATTTTCATACTTTACCTTTTTTATACACTTCAGTTCGAGCGCTCTTTAAATCTGAATGAGGAAGATGTTGACCATTCAGTTTGCCCACTTAGCAGTTATTCTGCTGCCCTGTTTCTGTCTGATACATGCAGCAGAACACAACAGCAACGAAAAACAGGTAAGTGATATCAACAGCTATATACCCAATAAGCTCTCTCTCACTTCTGGAATTTTGAAATAATAAAAATAACTTGAAGGCAAACACGAAAATGGCACTTTTTTAAAGTACTTTAAATTTTTTCACTTTCATTTTAGCCAGAAATGAGACCATGACTAAGTATAATTAATTTGGTAGTAAATTCCTGCTGCGCTGACCCAGAAAAAAACTTTTGAATACTGATGTTGCATTTTCGAAATATAGTTTATAACTATACCAGAGACCACTTTTTGCTGTCCATTAGTCTATGCGGTAGCGTTTTTCAACTGCTTTTACCTATGATTATTAGATTGAGACAGATACTTTCTCTTAAAATTAAACACAGACTTCTCCTTGCTGCAATGGTGGAAAGCCGGGTAGTAATGGTATTCCTGGCGTAAATGGACTCCCGGGCTCCCCTGGGGTACCCGGCCGTGATGGTCGTGATGGAATCAAAGGAGAACAGGGACGCCCTGGAGACACTGGACCCCAGGGACCTTCTGGGGAGAAAGGAATGAAAGGAGAGCGTGGTAGGCAAGGTCCTGTCGGTCCCAAAGGAGATCGAGGAGAGAAAGGTGACAGTGGAATCCAAGCAGGGCCACATAACATGTGTTCGCACTTAAACTGGAAGGAGTGCACGTTTACAAGGGCAGAAGGCAAAGATACAGGAGAGTTATACGTAAGTTGTCAGTTATATTATAGTTACCGTATATGACTGAATAAAAATGAATGAACTCTTAAATTGTAAAGGTCAGTCCACTGTTAGTAAAAAATTTTTTACAAAAGCCCAAGCCTGACAGACCGAGAAGTATGTATATTGCAGTAGTATTTGTCAGTGTGTGTTAGTGTGTTACTGCTGTGATGAATTTAATTTGTCTTCTTTGAGTCGGTGAATTGTAAGACCAATAAATCATTTTTTTTTTATAAGTTATGTTTAGCCGAATTCAGTTATATTGTAAAAGACCGGTTACAAGCCTTCTAATCGAGTTTTATACAGATGACTTAGAATCTGATCACACCAAACCTTTGATGTAAAATAGATTTAACTTTAAAGGAGGTGTGAAGATTGCAAGCGTTTGCTCTCGCTCAAGGCCAGGAGTATGGTCGTGGCCTGTACTATGTGGCTTTATCCAAACTTAAAAGCGGAGCACTCTTAATCAGCTTTTATCATCTACACTGGAAAAGCGAAACCTGAATAGATAGTGAACTTGAGTCGGCGATACGGTCAATTAATAAGTTAAAAAGATTCAAGATCCAAAAATTTTAGTCGAAATGTTCATTTAGTTTCAAATGTTTCTAATGATGCTTCTTTATGTGCCGCGTTCTGTTAGCACTTTTTTTTTATTTATCATAGTCACCAATCAATCATATCACTCATTCTATTTTCCTTGCGGCAGAGCTGTCAGTTTATGAAGAATTATACACAAACGGCTCTCCATGTCTACTTCGCTGGTAACCTTCGCATTGCTTCCTGTGACAACTGCTGCAGTCGTTGGTATTTCACATTCAATGGCGCTGAGTGTAGCTCTCCTGGTAGAATTGATGGCGCGTACTATATGGCAACAGCAGCTGGCAAAAACCTTCACCGTCACCGTCACATTGAAGGACACTGCAATAACATTCACAAGGGAAAAGTGCGAGTGGGATTCTGGGTTGGAAACTGCAATAACGGCCATACACTTGCTGACGCATACACAGGCTGGACCACAATGTCCCGGATCTTCATTGAAGAAGTGGCTAGAGCACAACAGTAAACTTGACTGACCACACATATCCCCAAAGACGCCCTGATAGCAAAATTGTCTTAGTTCGTGATTTTAAAAGCATTTTAAATTCTTGAACTCCGTCCTGTTGATCTGTATACCTTTAAAAAACTGAGTTGTAACTAAGAAAAAAAATCATGAGAAGTTAGAATTTGTAGAATGAACTTACCGATTAAATAATAAAGTTTAAGAAAAGCAACTATATAGAATTTGTTATTCCAATCAAACTTTGTCACGAGATCCTTACGTAAAAGCTGTTACCTGTATTTGTCTTTCAGGCAGTTCAAGGTTCGCTTTCGGTTCTGTTACTGCCAGTTCGCTTCAGTTTTGAATCAGAAGGCTTACTGTTATAGCCTGAGAGCCTAATTGTGCAAGGATCTCATGTTAGCGCGAGCTAACTGTGGTTTAAGGCTTCAACTAACGGGACGGGACAGGTCTGTCATTTCTGATTAATTAGTTAATGTTCTTTAAAATGCTACGAGGCGGATGTGGATATTTTCCCAACTTGCGCACCAAGTAAAATCCAATGGGCCAGACTTATTTAAACGGAGTTTAGCCAGTGTTTAAAAAAAACCGTGTCCTAAGCCATTTTCAGTTTGCCGACAAACGCTTTTATCTCAATACCATAGTTCGTGAAAAGTTTTATGAAATCATATAGGCGCAGACTAGAAAGACAATTATTTTCTTAAAATTACTACCTACTAAGGAAGAAATTTGGTAGTTGAAAGAATTGCTAAACCGCGGCCTAACTTAGCCTTTGTTTAAATAACTGGGCCAATAATTTCCATCCTTCCATGCGGTTACACATCAGTTTCTTCTACAGTACTAAAAGGCATGTGAACATATAATCTTCCGTTCTCGTAACAGCCAATCGTCCCTTGTTCTTTATGATAGAATACTAATGATCTTTGTCCAGATTTAATCAAATTAATCAAACCCCATGGTTGAAAGACAAAGTGAAAGGCAAGCTGTATTTTTAAACGAGGAGAAGGAAGTTGTATGCAACAAATTCACGGGACTCTTCAGGGGGTAATCGGTACTTTAAACATAAAATTGGGGGTGGGGTGTTCCCGACCTCTCTCACCTTTCCCTGGATCCGCCAGAATTTCTTTTTTCAGGCTGTCCCAGGAAGGGCAATCGAATCGAGATCGTGCTAGATGTCAACGAAACCAGTTTATGCAATTGACCACTACAGAAAATGCCATAACATACCATAATAATCTTTGTTGGTCACTCCAAAATTTTGCATAAGCATTGTTTTCAGTTTGTCTTTTGGCCATTTTAACTCCCAAGACAAACTGAAGACAATGCTTATGCAAAGTTTTGAAGTGACCAATAGAGAGTATAGGTGGTTTTCATGTAATCTCGGGAGACACAAATAACAATGGTGAAATGAACAAATGCTGGTGGACAAACAAAACGAGCTAATGAGCAATCTTTTGTTTACCGTCCACCAGCATGGCGGCGATGACGTAACGTGAAAACCACCTTTTGTGGTATGGTATATGGCATTTTCTGTAGTGGTCAATATACCTGCATGGCTTTCTAAAATGAGAAGGACTGTACAGTAATTTCAACAAGGAAATTATGCCGTGTTATTTTGTTTGCTGGGATAAAAATATTATTTACTAACACTTTCAACAAATCGAATATTAGAAAAAAGAGATAAACAAAACAGTCAATATTATTCACTTTTAATTTAAACCAGTAATTCATTTAGGGCCTGTTTACATGGAGTGGGGGACCCCGGTCTAGTGGGGTTGGTTTCTTTTGTTTTCACGCTCTGGGGGACACAAAACAAAAGAAACCTACCCCACTAGACCGGGGTCCCCCACTCCATGTAAACAGGCCCTTAATAACCGTTCAGTCACGTAGCCAAAGTCCAGCGGGGACAAAGCAATTTCTTTTACATTCATGCAACTGCACACAGTTTCTCAAATTTCATCTTTAAGCCACATGCTTTCGCTTTCAGGGCGGTTAGCCAACAACAACAACAACAGCAACATAAGCTTTATTTTCATGACTATAATTATATATGTAGTTACAGTATTGCAAAAGCTTTAACATAAAAAAAAAACAAACAAACAAATCATAACAATGATAATGCAATCAGTATGATTTGATAACAAATTATTACGTAAATCATTACATAATGAGACAAATTTCAACAAATGTGAATTTACGGAAAAATTCTGTGAATTCATCAATTTAATTATTAATTCTGTGTAAGATAGCTGATTAAAGTCGACAAAATTTTGTTGGATTTGATTGTAGAATTTCTCCCTTGGGATGCGGAGTATTTTGGACAATGGAAGAGAAAATGAAATTCGTCTTCAATTATACCAGAGTTACAAATAGGGCAGAATCTATCGTTGCGGGAAGTTTGATTATATCTTCCAGTTTCAATCATGAGTTGGTGGTTACTTGTACGAATTTTCACTAAATCTTTCCTATTAGCAGAATTTCTAATTAAGTCTAGATAACTTGAAATTTGATAATCATGATTAAATAAGCTGTAAAATTGTAGTTTCTTAGAATGATGGATTGTATGTTGCCAATATGTAATATATTTTTGTTTTATTATATCTATATAGTGTTTTATCTTAGCTTCACTTAAATTATTAGGATCAAAATCAGGGAGATCATAATATTGAGATCTTTTCATAAGATTATGGTAAAAGCTATTTTTACCATTTCAGTGAAGTTCTAGCGAAGTACGAAAGGCTTGTTTAACAATAGTATCCTCGTTTTTACGTAGAAGATACAATATGTAATAAAGGATGTTTTTATAAATATTAATAATTAATGGGAACCGTCCTAATTCACATCTACTTGCAACATTTGAAGCTTTATTGCTTATTTCTAGGTAACGCTTGCAAAATTTTAAGTGGGTTTTTTCAATTGGGGTATTGTCCCAAGCTTTAAAATCATGTTTTACATATATACACCCCAAATTTCGCTATTATATGATAATATTGGGGAAATCATCGTTTCAAAATATTTCGCAAGCAAGAGAAGGTTTTAATTTGCTAATGTTTCTGTGTTTTCTTAAACTAAAAAGCGCATGAGGTTGAGGAGATACGGGTTCCTAAATATGTATATTCATGGACAATATCAATGGTTTCTTTACCTATATGGAATTCTAGATTGGAGTTTTTCTTCGCTCGTTTTTGAAAGACCATAACTTTGGTCTTTTTGGAATTTATATCTAACATCCAAGAGTTGCAAAAAGAGGATAATGTGTTGAGACAGTTCTGTAATCCTATTTTAGATCGTGATATAATAATTAAATCATCAGCATATAAAGGCGAATTTAATTTGGTACCATTTGGAAGGATGATAGGGTCTGATAAAGTATT
The DNA here is from genome assembly GCF_958299795.1 of Porites lutea. Taxonomy (NCBI): domain Eukaryota; kingdom Metazoa; phylum Cnidaria; class Anthozoa; order Scleractinia; family Poritidae; genus Porites; species Porites lutea. The sequence goes on from NC_133202.1 coordinate 31,080,320, forward strand.
TTGAAATGCGGACAGTAAGTCATTAACGTATAAATTGAAAAGTAAGGGGCTTAAAATACAGCCCTGGCGTACGCCTCGTGAATAGCTAAAAGAATTTGTTTGACTCGTACCTATTTTCAATGCACACGAAGAGTTTGAATATAGGTTTTGGATTAACTTACAGAAACATCCCCTACACCAATTTGTAATAATTTATATAAAAGTCCGTCATGCCAGACTGAGTCAAAGGCTTTTCTAAAGTCAACAAAACAAGCGTGTACTTTCTCACCGTGACAGTGTACGTACTTGTCTATATTAAAGAGTTCGTAATGTTAGGAGGTGGTCTGATGTTCGATTTTTAGGTAAGAAGCCGATTTGAGACTTGTGGAGTATGTTCAGCGAAGTGACGTGTTCAAGAAGTCTTTGGTTTAAAATTGAAAAGAACAACTTTCCTAGACAACTAGAAACACAAATCCCGCGGTAATTTGATAGGTCATTTCTTACGCCAGATTTAAATATGGGAGTTATAAGACCGTTGCACCAATTTTTAGGCACTGTTCCTAAGTTAAGAACAGTATTAAAAAGTTTATGGTAAACAGGTAGCAGTGTTGGTAAGCTAGCTTTAATCATTTCGTTTCTTATTTTGTCGGAGTATGCAGATTTGTTATTCTTTAATTTTCTTGCTGCCTTGCTTATTTCAGCTTCTGTTATCAAGTAGTCTAGAGGTCGTGATTGCATTAAGATGTCTTCTCGTGTTCTTAACTCATTGACAACTTTCTGTTGCTCAGAAGTGAGTGGCTTATTAGAATGTAGCCACTGGAAATAATTCATCCAATTCTCTTCTGCAATTGGTGGAGTGTCTTTGTATTTTATAGTGTTATCCATTGATTTTAAGCAATTCCAAAATTTTTTAGTATCGAAATTGTACGTAATTATATCCTCTAATTCTGAAAGTTTATTGTTGTAATATTCATTTCTTTTGTGTGCGAGTAGTTTCTTATACTGCTGTGAAACAATATGATATTTTTCACGTAGAGTGGTATTTAAGGGATCTCTGTGCTTTTCATTTGACAATTTCCTTAATTCGTATCTTTTTAAGCGACATTCCTTATCAAACCATTTTTTATTTGAGCGTGAATAGGTGCGTTTATGTCGTCTCGTCGTTCTTATCTTTAGGCACCGTTTTGCCGTTGTGATAAGAATATTTTCTACCTGTTCCGCGGAAGTGTTAACATTTTTAGCTGAATTGATGTCACTTAAATATTCTTGAATTATAATTTGCAAATTTGGAGATTGAAGAACTGCTTTGAATTTTGGTGTAGAGTCACTTTCCCACAACTATTGTTTTGGTAATCGTGTTAAAGTATAACTCTCTGGTGAAGTATCTTGATTACGAATATCGGTGTCAGTACATAACCAGGTCACCAGAGGACTATGATCCGATAAATACGTGGGCTCTTTAAGGTGACTCGACCCAGTTTTTTGGGGGGGGTACCATCCTACTTTGAAGCTCTCTGGTAACCCCACCTTAACGTTTATCGTAAGTCTAACACATAGAATGAATAACATATAGATCAATCTCCAATATAACATAAAATTTTTGGCGATCGGAGTAAATGTCACGTGGTTATAATGCCACGCCCCTTTGAGGTCTGAGTCGAAAATCTGCTGTTGCAGGCATTTTTTCGTGAAAATCTCTCGGCTACATATAGTGCGCATTAGTGCCTTGCGCTGAACAGAGTTTCACCAAAATCGCAAAGACCCAGTTCGAGAAATTCAGCGGTTTCCAAATTTAGGTCATAATTTATGCGAAAATGATAAGCAAACTTTACACGGATTATATCTAATAAACTATGAGATTCATCTCTTTATTTTGAGAATCCTTATAACAGATGGGTCCTTGCAAGTCAGCAAAACGCTTTAGGGGCTTGTAAATGCGCGCGATTTCGACCAAAGCAAACACATAGAAATTATAGTTTTCGCTATTTGTTGACGTTTGTCAGCGTTTAAGAGTCTTTCTCACGAAAAAAGCATTTTCTTAAAAATTTGTAGTTTTTTTTCCTTCAAATTTTTTCAGGGCCACAATTGATTAACTAACTACCCGGACTCTGAATTTCATGGTCATTGAAAAACTGTGACATTATCATCTATAAGCCCAAACTTTGAAGATTTTTAGCGTTTTGGCTGAGTTTGTGCTTTGGGAGTTGTCTATTGTTTCTAGTCTGTCATTATACAGCATTCTTGTTCATCACGCGTGCAATGACCGCGCTTGGCTGACTTCCGAATTTTGAGGTACCTGAAACTACCGATCGATATCCTGTTACGTCGATAATCGTCTCCTTCCAGGTCTCCCAAAGAATTACGAAATCAAATTGACATATCAAATTCAAACATTCATTATTTTGCAATTTCTCACCAAGGGGTTTAGCAAAGATCCCATTGATGTTCCACGAAATGAACGACAGACTACCAGTCGGGGAGCGATTCGAGCAATCTGCCAACATTAATGATATCTTATGGCATGTTCTAATCGTATCCTACTAAATAATTAGGTATTATTTAGCGTAAGGATTTCATGATTCTAGAAAAAGATATAAGTTCCAGAGGGAGTTCAACATGAGAGTCTTTACCATGGTGACGTTTACTGGGCATCTGCCAGCCTGTAGTGAAGTGAGGAGGTATCTGTAGCGAGGGCGGTTGTTGTTGCCTTTGAAAGTGCGAGGACTGGTGGTTGTCCACCTCCCAGTTCATAGGCTGCCGGGGGAGTCTTGGATCACCGGTCACCGGTCGGCGTTCTGAGGATTCTTGACAGCAGCGCTGTAAGAGCTGAATATGGCGGCGGCGAGTGTGGCACTTGTTTCTGGAAAGGACGTGGTTGTTTAGCTCTACTGCGGATTGTATTCACTAGATTAGCGGCAAAGAGACCAATGTGGCGTTTCTTTAGATGCCTTTCATCATGTAGTACATCCTTTAATTCTTTGGAGAAAATATTTTCATGTAACACGGGGCATGTACGTTGGGTAATTTGGAGCAATCGCTGATGATGTGTCTATTAATTTGTACAAGGGTTTGCAGAGGTATATCAGCACGTGGTAGAAGTGTTGAGAATATGATTTTGCTCATATGGAATTTACTTGCTGATTCTTTGATTAGGTTGCAAAACTCTGAGATAAAAACATGAATTGAAGTTGTAGTTGTTAAATCATTTGTGCCTGTGTGAATTAAAATTATTTCTGGGATCTCGTGAAGATCATATTGAAGAATGAATCAATGTCAGGTTCATTTCTGGTAAGTCCTGCAGCTGATGACTGAAGAGGGGGGAAGCGATTTTCGGTCGGGATATTAACGAGGAACAAGGTTTCGTCATCTGTTAATGATTTTTCTAGAGTTTCTCCCTGAACACTCTCTGAGTTCGTTGAGTCACGAGAGATCCCCTGAGCTGGTTCAGAGGTGCCCGTGGATTGGTCCCATAACGTACGGACTTGCTCTTTATTATATAGACACGAGTGTTTTACTGGAAAATATACCACTCGTAAAATTCATATAAAAACTACATCCGGGACCCGAGTGGTTTATTTTCCATAATCTCACACGTGAGTTTATCGGTTTATCGATGACGTGTTTTCGGTAATTTCCCTCCAAAATTTGTAGGCGTCTTGCGTCCTTTGAATTTTAATTACACATTTTCCAAAGCTTTGCTTATATTTTGTCAATGTAGAGCCCTATTCAGCTCAGTGTTATTTCTCAAGATAATTGTAAACAATGTCTTATATCGCTGTACTGTAAATTTGAGCCGTCACAATTACTTTTTGGCGAATAAAAATCTATAATTTTATCGATATCTTTTTGCGCTCGTTCGTAAAGTATTGTTTTTGCCACGAGAAAATAAAATTCATATTTTCGCGCCACCGTGTAATATCCTCTATCTACACTCTCATTATTGCATGCCAAAAGAACTGAGAGGCTGACTTCTATACATAGAGGACCAACGGGTCTGTTTGTTGATCCACAGTAATGATTAAATTTCAGTTTTTATTTTATTAAAATCAGCTGATCCGAGATTATATTTGCACAAAATATTTATGTTTGGCTGAGGTTGACTAAGTGGGGAACAATGAGCTTTCCAATCCTTACTACTCAAGAACCCTGAAGAAAAAATCGTTGGCTTTAGTTGGTTATAGGATTCAGACGAATGAAATAAATAAAGGTATAAACTAGAAGAATTCAATAATAAATGTCAAGTTTACACTTTCCGAGTGTGTAAAAAGCCCTTATTTGCCATATAGTAATTGATTTGGTCTTGTTTTTGCAATTGGAAACATGTTTAAATACTAATACAGTGTTTAATTAAAAGCAATTTTCTTTGTCTTTATAACTACAATGTCTACAATGTAATTTAAACCAGTAATTCATTTAATAACCGTTCAGTCACGTAGAAAAAGTTTAGCGGGGACAAAGCAATTTCTTTTACATTCATGCAACTGCATACAGTTTCTCAAATTTCATCTTTAAGCCACATGCTTTCGTTTTCAGGGCGGTTAGCCAATTCCCGTATATATATCTATCTTTTAATGCATTCTACACTCTCATTATTGCATGCCAAAAGAACTGAGAGGCTGACTTCTATACATAGAGGACCAACGGGTCTGTTTGTTGATCCACAGTAATGATTAATTTCAGTTTTTATTTTATTAAAATCAGCTGATCCGAGATTATATTTGCACAAAATATTTATGTTTGGCTGAGGTTGACTAAGTGGGGAACAATGAGCTTTCCAATCCTTACTACTCAAGAACCCTGAAGAAAAAATCGTTGGCTTTAGTTGGTTATAGGATTCAGACGAATGAAATAAATAAAGGTATAAACTAGAAGAATTCAATAATAAATGTCAAGTTTACACTTTCCGAGTGTGTAAAAAGCCCTTATTTGCCATATAGTAATTGATTTGGTCTTGTTTTTGCAATTGGAAACATGTTTAAATACTAATACAGTGTTTAATTAAAAGCAATTTTCTTTATCTTTATAACTACAATGTCTACAATGTAATTTAAACCAGTAATTCATTTAATAACCGTTCAGTCACGTAGCCAAAGTCCAGCGGGGACAAAGCAATTTCTTTTAAATTCATGCAACTGCATACAGTTTCTCAAATTTCATCTTTAAGCCACATGCTTTCGCTTTCAGGGCGGTTAGCCAATTCCCGTATATATATCTATGTTTTAATGCATTCTACAATCTCATTATTGCATGCCAAAAGAACTGAGAGGCTGACTTCTATACACAGAGGACCAACGGGTCTGTTTGTTGATCCACAGTAATGATTAAATTTCATTTTTACGTCAAGTTTACACTTTCCGAGTTTGTAAAAAGCCCTTATTTGCCATATAAATGATTTGGTCTTGATTTTGGAAACATATTTAAAAACGAAAACAGTGTTTAATTAAAAGCAATTTTCTTTGTTTATTTAGCTAGTATTTTTAAAGGTGCTTGTCCAAGCGTATTCAGGTGCATTTTTTCCTCCTGATAACTGGACGTAAGACTTCAGCATAACTTGGTATGTGACATTTTAGTGTTGCAAACTTACCTTAGTATTGGAGACGGTGAGGGGGGATATCTTAAAACTCACTCCACTAGAATGCTATAAATTGCTCAAAGTAGTTTTCTTTTAAAATGACCCTTTTTTTTTCGGGAGTTCTTGAGCCAGGCTAAAAAAAACGTTCAAGTTTTCAAACGTTATTCGAGTTCGCTCTAGAAACCCAAAGACACCGTTTGCTGCAAAAATTATGAAATTTACTGGAGGCATACTTCTGCTAGTGACTTGGAGAGTAGTAAACTGACTATTCCTCTTTAAAATGTTCAGTTATTTGGGAGCTTAAGCAACAACGATCGGACGGCGACGGCTACGAAAACGTCGCTTATTAAGTGAGGTCGCGCTACTTCAAAGTTTTTCGCGCTTATTACATCTCGTTCGGTTCGCCAAATGTTGGCAATTTTTTCTGGAGTTGAATTTAAAAGACTGTATAGAAGTTCAGAAAAAGAAAAAAAGTCGTGGTCTTGTGTTCACGTTCTCCACAAAAGTTACATCGACGGCAAAGAAATGTACAGAAAAGCGTGATGCACGTGCAAAGTAGTTGTTTTGCATATCTAAACCTAGTTTTTTTGCGTTCTCGTTGCCGTCGCCGTTGTCCTTGCTTAAGCTAGAAAATTGCTTAATACTGAGAGGTTTAGAACACTAACGATCGTATGTGTTGAAATGAGATAAACAGCAGATGCTTTATCGCGATTCTTGTCGCACGTAGAAGAAGGCGTACCTTTTTCTTAGTTTCATACCTTATTTTTTTAAACTCTTCAGTTCACGCGCGTTGTAACTCTGAATGAAGATGGTGCTGACCATTCAGTTTGCCCACGTAGCAGTTATTCTGCTGCCCTGTTTTTGTCTGATATATGCAGCAAGCAACAGCAACGAAAAACAGGTAAGTGATATCAACCCCTATTCTTCAAGCTCACTTCCGCGCAAAAATGTTCAAAAACTGAAAATATCATTGTTAATCAAAATACCTAATTATATTTTGTTTCACTTTAGACAGTAACCTTCCCGGCTGAGGCGAAATTGCGGCTTTGCAAAAATCCCGCTGTTTTTCTTTATGAGAGTGACTAGCCTGTTACTGTTATCGCGGCAGGTTTAACTCTAGTCGGTAGAGCACTTGGCTGCAAAGCGGGATGTCGTGGGTTGTTCGATTCCAGTGTCTGGACTAATACTCAGGCTGTTGAGAAAGAGAAATACTTGAGCAATGATGGTACGATCTTAACGTGGCTCCAATAAACAAGTAAAATAGCGGTCCTCGATTAGTACTTTCGCATTTCATTGACACCGTCGAACAAAGCGTTTTAAACAAGTGCTTTTTTAATATACTGTATTGCTCTACCCTGTACCTGCACTACAGAAGCCTGTTATTAGTCTGGTGTTTCCCCTTACGGAGCAGATAGGTCTAGTAGAACCAGTGAGAATCATAAAGACAATCACGTTTATGAAACTTGAAATTAACGTCAGCACGTTTGACCCTCCGGAGAAGGAAGATAGTCCAACGATTGCCCAACGATGGTTTTCACGACCTTTCACTGATCTATGCATAAAACCAGCAAACACAAGCTCTAATTTCGAACTAATTCGTGTGAACAACGTTCAAGAAAACAGTTCAGAAACAATGTTAATCCTAATGATAAACATTTTTTTGTTAAGATTCTTTCCATAACTGTAAAAACTAGTTGCACTTCAAGTGCCGTGATCTTTCCGCAATTGTCAAGACAAAGAATTCGGGTGTTATTATTTACAGCTGGGAAATCATGAGCGATATTATAGTCTAGCTTTCTGCAAGAGTCAATCCTGATTAAATTTCAGGTCGTTCAGTTTACATATACTGACAAATTACACATCAACTGACGTTTGCGGCCTTCTTCTGGCGAAAGTCTAATTATGAAGCAAACTATTCCTGCCGCCTTTGAATTAAAAAATCGGCAAACTCACGACCTAAAAACTGGTCCTTTTTGTTTCAGCAAAGGTCAACGAATATTTCATATTTTTCTTAAGCCTGTTTTATTGATTGAAATTTCCAGAGCTCTTCGTCAACCCATTGTGAAAGTGGCAGTTGCTGCGTTCCAGGTATCCCTGGCATACCAGGTTCACCGGGATCTCAAGGACAAAATGGCCCAGCAGGTCCTCAAGGTCCCGCAGGTCGCGAAGGACCCGCGGGTCCTGCTGGTCCTAAGGGCGATCAAGGAGCCAGAGGCATCCAAGGTCCTCAAGGACCCTCAGGCGGTCTGAACTGGAAACAGTGTGTTTTCAATAACCTCAATGATGGAAGGGACACTGGATTAATCACGGTAAATTTAAATTTATTTGATATTTCGCCGGTTAAAACTGAGTCCTGAATTATTGACCCCAGCTAGTGAACATCGCTTTTGGTTGCTAAAAAGACACCTTCATTAGATTCTAAGACGAGTATGACTACGAGTACGAGATTTTCTCAGTACTAAGTAGTGCACGCGCGTGAGCCAGCGTCGTTTTGGCGGGAAAATGTGGTAGCCGTCGTCACTCTGCTACGAGTTTTAGCGAGAATGTCGAAGTGGCGAAAACAAGTTAACAAACGTTAGAAGTTTTATCATTTTGCCATTGGGAGAGGGTAACCTCTCCTTCACTAAAGGTAACAGTGCTATCTTTTCTTGTGAAAAAATGGTAAAATGAAGCTTTCCGGGAAGTCTTTATTTTGAGAATACGCGAAAAAACTTTAAAGGTCACTGAACCAAAAAATTGAGGTATTTTCTTTTGTCGCTTTACCTTCACCAAACACTAAAAAGAACAATCCTAAGTGAGATTTGGGTAAAGATTTTTCTTCCCAAGCCTTTATAGAAAGATAAAAGATCAAAATCCCAGCATTTCCGAAAACTTCACGAAAACGTTTCTGAAATGGCCGCGTGATGGACTGGAGACTACGTGACGTCAATGTTGGTCTTTCAGGGCGGAAAAACGTTCTGCGCATCCCTTATCGCTTGCGTTTGTTTGTCTCGTTCTGTGAGAGTTCTGACTGAGACAGAATGAAATAAACGAAGTGCGAACGTTTGCTCCTTGTAAAGGCTTTTGTTGTTGTTGTTGTTGTTGTTGTTGTTGTTGTTTCGTCACTTGAAAATTACTTTGGATTCAGAACAACCAATGTTAGAGTAAAAACAGATCATCCATCAGTCTGAGGAGAAATAAAACGTTTTGAACATTTCCAGAGAGGTTTTTATTTTTCTAATAATTGTGTATTCCATTTGTGAATTGATTTTGTGTCCAGTTCTTCGCCTTCTTTCGCCGGACTGAATTAAAACCCGCTTGTATTCTGTAATTACTAGTTACGGTATTTTTTTTTTACATGCCCAGATTTATTTACCTTTGCAGAACCAGCTTTATCCTTGTCTTATGTCAAAGAACCGTAATGCTAACGCTTGCGAGTGAACAAACTTCAGCGCTTAAAACTTCCTCGGAACTTTAGAAATCCAGCAAGCTTACTCGAGAAGAAAAGACTACTTCGATCATTTTTCTGTTGCTCAAGTAATAATAGTCAGAGTTTTTTTCCTTTAATTTTTTTTTTATTAGTTTTAATTACATAGTTTTGTTATCTTTCTGTACGCAAATTTTCCTTTCACTCGCTGTGAAGTAGCGGAGAACGAGAACTGCCGGCAGGGACTCCAAAACAATCGACTCTATGCACGTAAACAATTGCTGGAGCTGGATTTGACTGAAGCGAGCAAAACAAATCCTTATGTGCAGTTTTCTGTATTTTCTAATGATTCAGTTTGCTGAGTTTAATTTGCTTGACTGAAGACCCTCGCATGGACCATTTATTTACTAAAAAAAAATAGCTAGTAAATCTAGCTAAGTAGTCGGAATCATGGCTTGGCTGGGAAGCTTGTAACTGATCTTTTGCTTTTAAGATCTTTAGGTAGGTTGTTTCCGTAGAGAAAATTCACTTCTTCTTTGTCAGCAGGTATAGGAGCCCTAAGCCTTATGTTTTTTAATGAAAATTTGTTATTTTGCAACCTTATTGAAGCTTTTTTTAGTTCACTTAAGCTGAATTTTATGCATGATGCAATTGTGCTTTGCTTAGCTTGTCGCAACTCTTTGCCAGCTTAACGTGGCTTCTATGGTCCTTAAAGTGACCTCAATCGGTAATTAAATCTTATACATAATTGGAAAGAAGTTTTTGCAATAATGTAACTTTAACTTTGTTTGAAGGAAATCTTACTTACGCGTAGGTTTTTAACAGGTGTTATGCATGTTCAACTTGACAACACAAAGCAAAATTAATCTGCGCGAAACGATCAAGTTTGAAAAACTATGGTTGCTTTGAAAACGATGTTGTGAGGTGGTTACCTTTAGTTTTGTTTTTCAGCGTTGCTATTTTTAAGATTTTGCTAGCTTTATGATGAACAGTTTGTAGACTTTTATAGACTTAGAAACTTAAAGATTCAATATATTTCCCCACATGGTTAGTTTCTGAGTTTTTGTCTAGTATTATCCATTTGAAGTGTTTGTTAAACTTAGTTTTGGTTCCTTGAAGTAGACTTGTTTTGAGTTCGCTGACCGGAAGAGTTTCTATTGAATACCTTATCGCCTATATCGCAACAGCTTTTCTATAGTAAGATAAGCCTACACAGCCGCAACCGACAAATACCAAAGAACCAATTAAATGCTAACAGTGAAACTGCCCGGAAGGACAAAACATACGAAACAGGAACTCGACTGTGGGTAAAACCTAAGGTCAGCTGTACTCGCCAGCGTTCTTCTTAAAGCATTTGATGCATATGAGGTGATTGCAGCGTAAAACTGTCCAATCAAACATGGCGGCACCCTTCATCTCGAAACAAAAAATGCAAATCCATTTTGCCATGTGGCGGATACGTTACCAATCAAGATCCATTGATAGTACCTATAAGTAAAAAAACAGTACAATAACAAAAACTATAATAATGAGACGTGACAAAACGATCAATTCTGCTCTAACTCTGTCAAACGATTGCTGACAAACTGCTGGAAATTTGCTGAACTTTGAGTTAACAAGTCTTCAAAAATAAAAATTTCTTCATACTCGTGTGACGCGAAAGCCATAAGGTTACGAGCTAGAAAAAGGTAACCGGATGTTTTCAAAGCAAACAACACTTCGCAGAATTGATTCTCTGGAAACGAACGACAGTAATCTCGCGGAAAAGTTGCCCGAAAAATGTCACTGACGTAGCGCTCGTAAATCATGAAATAATGACAAATATGCACGAACTCGACAAGGTTATCTACTTCCCAATTCAGAGATCGACCAAAACCAGAAAATAATCCTAAAAACAAATCAACAGATTGCCACGAAAAAGAGTGATTTATATGAAATACAAATGTTGCTTGCCTTGAAGAACGACTGTCACTCTCATACTTAAATGACGCGAAGCGACCACTAACTGAAGCTAACTGAGTAGCCCCGATCTCATCTAAAAAAATCGAAAAATTAACCAAAGTTAAATTAATACAGTAATACATCATCTGTGAATTAAAAACGCGAGAGCTAAATACAGTTCAGTTCACGCTTGGAAATTTTTGCTTCAATTCGGGCCAACTTTGTTCGGGACCGTGCGAAGCCTGGTTCCCAACAAAGACAAATTCAAGATGGCGACGTGAAGCCAGACGAACTACGGCTGATTATAACGGCATTGAAGTGGCGTGAAAACATTAGGAATTGCAATTTCAAACCAATAAATGAAATGAACACAAGTTAAGTTATTCATACAGTAATATTTCAGCTCAGTAGACATCATGTCATTTAGAGCAGGAGCTCTGTTCTGTATATCGATTATAGTACTAATTATCGATCTCTTTAGTAACAACTAAGTTTCTAAACGCCTTCTTTAAGAACTTCACTTCGATAACTTTAACTTACCTTCATTAAGAAGTTTGAAGCGACACCTTTCTTGTTTGGTGGGGGTGTTTTAATGTCAAATAAGAGACCTCAAATACACTTGAACGTGGCTTAACTAGTGTTGTTTGACGATGACATAATGTATTATTGTAACTTCCCACTTTTCAACGAACAGAATTCCTCGCTGTTTATTATTATCTACCACGAAGGTTAGCAATTTGTCTTGACAATTCACGAAGTAGAAATCGCTTTACCGAGAATAGGAGCGGAGGAGTGATTTTCTTGCTTCTCGCAAGTCATCCAAAACCTGTTAGTTCATCCATTAACAAGCGTGATGTGAACCTAATTGACCTAAAAATGGTATTTTTTGTAAAAAAAATTCATGTGCGTAAGCTCTAAACTTAAGCAACTAAAGCATCAAAACAAAGGATAAATACCTTCTTCATGTTTTCCCCGTTTTCGTTTTTGAGATATGGGCACCAAACAGCACATGTAAAACCTTTTCCAAAGCTTACTTCAGCCAGACTTTTCTCTCAAGAACCTCGCAAGAAACTCTTTCTTCGCCGACATGAAGCTAGTCTCAAAATATTCGAAGACAAGGCATGCAAGGTACCGACAAAAAGCTCTTTCTTCGCAGCTTTTGCCTCGCTCGTCAAAACATTGTTTATTAGTACCAGTTCTCTCTCACATGGCGATAAAGCCTGACCGATTTTCGCTCTTGGCGGGCTGGCGATATGGCCGCGCAGAATTTCAACGAAGAGGGCTGGGGAGACGGGAACACTTTTCGTGGCCGAAATTGAGCAAAAAATTTCCAAGCGTGGTTCCTTTTTTTTTAAGCTTGGAATGTCTTGTCTCGAAAAGTCTTGCTACTGCTCCTCTGTTCCAAATCGTTGCGGGTCACGACACTGTTTACTTGCAGCTTTTCTACGACGATCGTTCTTTACGGGTTTGGAACAATGGCCGCATACCTTGCGCTGAAGGTTGTTAGAAACGGGTGCTTGCAAAGGAGGAGGAGGCGTATGTACGGCTCGACGTCCAAATAGCCTGAAGATACAGCGGCAAACAATACAAAAGACGATGAAATTGGTCACTGAAAGACCTAGTGCAATGAAAGCAATGTACTCGACGTAACTGGAAATAGTAGTTTCTTCTATCTGATCAATAAGACTGTCTGCCTTCTGCAAAGTATCACTAAGCTGGCCATCGTAACGCTGAAACAACTCATCAAAATTATCAATCACAGTACGGTTAATCTTAATAGGTGGTGGGATGGTCAGGGATTCTTGATGCAAGTCCAGTGGAGTGAGATCATCTGAGCTCGGATCCCACTGAACATATGTAATCATATCAGTTGAAAACAATGGAAGTGATACCAGCAGTCTTTGAGGACAGGTGCCTAAGCTAGTTTTCATTCCGATGAAACTGACGTTGCAGGGAAAGTTATAAACTGCCAATGGAGAAACATCTAACTCGCCGCTGCTTAGAGTTAATGTTCCAGAAGTTGTTGAGAGGAAATATCTGCCTCCAAGATGAATTAGCGGATGGATATGGTCACAGTCTGGAGCAACCTCGTGGTTCCGAGGGAAAGAAAGTTTCAGGTTCGGATTCCAAGCGAAACCCAACCATTGCAAGCTAGAAACCGACTTTAAGACATTTTTGGGACATAAAAAACCTACTTCACTACTAAAACACCTATCTAATCCTTCTAAAGACACTACCTGCCTTGAATTTGGACAATTAATTAAAGCAAGGTTTGTGTGTTGAACAGGCCCTGAAAAACACTTACCCGAAATATTAAACTTAAGAGGCGTAAAATGTTCTACGACGCAGAAACTATTCCTATCCGTGATCTCAGGTGCTAACAATAAAATATCAATAGTCAAATTCTGACTATCATGTTCAACGTCAACCATAGGGCCTGCAAGGACTGACAAACCTTCCTCTAATGCTGTTATAGTCAATCTCAAAGAAGGATCAATAGAAAGTTTGGCAGACAAGTGCGAAGAAATAAACTTAGGCAAATCTGAATATCCTACCAACGGTTTCTCGTTCATCTTGGATTTCAAAAAGTCTAAGAAAGGCGAAAAAGGCACGGTTAATTTCCGCAGTATATTTAGAAAGAAATTCCATCGTCAATCCCTCGTGGCATCTGACCGAATTGACAAATTTTTTGAGTTGTCTCTGCCAATTAGTAAACGTGTCTTGAACTATTTTTAAATCCTGAGAAAAAATATCCAATTTACTGTTCATTTGATCAGTAATTTTAAACAAATACACAACTTTTCCGTTGACAATACGCATCATACTTTGAGAAATAGCTCTGCTCAGAGTTCTTAAAGTGGCCTTAAGCTTCTTAACGTGATTCTCCTCGCATTTATTGCCTGTTCCGATCCAAATCGCGCGAAAAATACCTAGACCTCCTGCGTGGCACATCCAATTTGAACGTCGCGTGCGGCTTCTCCCTAGCAACCACTGTCTTTCGTCAACCGACATGCCGCGGCAGAATCGTAACGCCCAAGTTTTACACTCGGAAACGGAACTTTTATAGGCTCTTGGACACGACATTCTCGAAACTTTTCCTACCATAAACTGATAATACCTTGGTAAATAAGAGTCACACTCAACCAAAGTTGAAAAGCCTGGCAAAGAAAGAAGCCGACGGACAACTTTTTGAAAACCGCGAACAGTAAGCAATAATTGATCAAAGAACTTTTCCAGAGGTACAGAACAAGATTTGTTACTCATGGCGAAACTACCGCTAGGGTCAGTAAAATTAAAAACTGTGTGAACATTCAAAAGCTTTGTTTCGGCATAAAAAGTAAGCGGCTTAGGAGAATGACTTATCATCAATGGAGCAGGATAAAATGCTACTCTCTGCCTAAGAGAATCAAAATTTTGAGCACGTATCACGCAAAACTGAACAAAAACAAATGTTAGACAACGCAACGGTTGGGATCTGGGCCTGGAATCCATCTACTGAAATCTCTCTACAAGAAAACTCTTTGAATACAATCTTGATCCCTAAAGAAAAACAAAAAAAAAATGAATCGACTATCAGAGGACTCACTACTTCCTTGATTTATTGAAATTAACGGTTAGGCGTTTATCCCAAATGGTTTGCTCCGGTTCCCAAGTCGATTGATTTCTTGGAAAATTATGCCACTGAACTAGGTACTCTGTTTTGCCCTTTCTCCTACGAGACTTAAGAATTCGATCAGCTTGAAAAATACTTTCGTCATCTATCACAGAATTATCAGGAGTTGATTGCGACTGCACCGGTGGGTTCCGACCATCTGAATGGGTGCTCGAATTTGCAGGGTCTGAAGCTGGTGGACTAGATTCAATATTTTTATCGACAGGAAGTTCTGACTCAAAACAGTCATCTGGAATATCTGACTCATCAAGATAAGGCTCACTTGGGTCATCAAATAGTGGAGGTTCAATTGGTCGTAAGCTGGGATCGATAAATGGCTCCATTCGATTAGCATGCACGGCAAAAGTAACTTTCTTATTAGTATCAGTACGCAATCGAAAATGAACTGGAGACGACTGTTCTACTATTCTGTATGGTCCCAACCAATTGTGTAAAAGTTTCCTAGACAAACCCTTTTTAGTCCGAGGAGTGTAAACCCATACACGCTGACCAACCACAAAAATTGGTTCCTTAGCACCCTGATCATAGTAATCCTTCATTCTCTGCTGAGCACGCTGCAAATTTTCTCTTGCCAAATTTTGCGCTAACTCAAGCTTTTCAACAATACGCTTACGATGCTCAAAAACTGAAGTAGTAACGTCATCAGCGACTGGCGGTAAATACTTGACATCCACAGGTAAACGAGGCTCACGGCCATACAGAACGTAAAAAGGAGAATCACCGATGGCTTCTAAAACTGATGTTCTATGAGCAAACAAAACTAGTGGTATAAAATCGTCCCAGTCTTTTTTATTCTTTCAGACATACATCGAAAGTGACTGACACAAAGTAGAGTTAAACCTTTCGACTAGGCCATAAGTCTGCGGGTGATAACTAGAAGTATTTACTTTATGAATTTGAAAGATCTTACAAACATCTGCTACCACTTTAGACAGAAAATTTTTCCCTCTATCAGACAGCAAAACTCTAGGTGCACCATGTCTGGCTATGACTTCATTCACCAAAAGACGAAAAATTACAGTTGCTTCAACGCTTGGAACGGGAAATGCTTCACACCATCGAGTAAGGTAATCACTGAAAACGACAACGTACCTGTTGCCTCTATTTGAAGGTTGGAAGGGCCCCAACACATCAACAGCTACCCTATCAAAGGCATTTTCTACTGGAATTGGGAGTAAAGGTGCTTTCTTTGAATTTCTAGGCGATTTCCTCATGGAACATTCAGTACAAGACTTACACCAATGTTCAATATCTTTGTACATTCCTTTCCTCCAATACCTCTGCTTAACCTTATTGAACGTCTTATGGACCCCAAAATGCGCACCAGAAACATGGTCATGCATGTGAAACAAAATTTCAAACCTTAACGCTGGTGGAACAACTAGCTGAGAAAACGAATTCCAAGAATTGCGCTTTCGATTGTCGCCTAAATGATAAAGTAATCCATCACGCCCAATATAAAAACTGTCACTCGTGAGCAAAATTTTGCGCGCTGCGCGATCGTCTGATGGTAAAACATCACTTTCTAGGTAATCAATTATCTCACTCAGGTCAAGATCACGCCTTTGCAACTCTCGAGTTTTCGCCAGTTGTGAATCCTCCTTTTGGAGTGAATTGAAATCGCATGACACATAAGGACGCCTAGATAAACCATCTGCATTGCCATGAATCTTACCAGGGCGATGAACAATCTCAAAATCATACTGCTGCAAAAGTAAAGCCCATCTTGCTAAACGACCTGAAGCGTCCTTAACATTCATTAACCAACGCAAGGAGCTGTGATCAGTAACAACTGTAAATTTGCGATTCTGAAGATAAGGCTGCAACACTTCTTAACTCCTTCGACTAACGCAAGTGCTTCCCTCTCAGTTGTAATATAATTACGCTCTGCTTGATTCAAACCGCGCCCATTGTAAGCAATTACAACTTCTTTTGCATTTTGAACTTGAGCTAGGGTAAAACCGATTCCCGTGGAACTAGCATCAACAAACAACAGAAAAGGCTCCTTAAAGTTGGGATAGGCTAAAATAGGAGCGGAAACTAACGCACGCTTCAGCTTGTCGAAAGCGACAGCACATTCCTCAGTCCAATTAAAAGAAACACCCTTTTTAGTCAACGCATTTAGAGGATTGGCTATGTGAGAAAAACCCTTTACAAAACGCCAATAATAATTAGCGAGACCTAATAAATTTCTAAGTCCCTTTAAATTAGTTGGAGTGGGGAATTCCTGCACAACACAAACCTTGTCTGGGTTGGGACTTACACCTTCAGGAGTTACAACATGACCGAGATATTCTACCTTTTGTTTAACAAAGCTACATTTCTTCGGATTCAACTTAACATTAGCTTGACGAAGCCTCCTAAATACTTCTTCTAAATGTACTAAGTGCTCTTCAACCGACCTAGAAAATATAATTATATCATCTATATATATAAGTGCAAATCGATACTCCAGTCCTCTCAAGATATGGCCCATAAGCCTTTGAAAACTTGCTCCAGAATTCGTAAGACCAAAAGGCATTACTAAAAATTCGTAAAGACCATTATGAGTAACGAAAGCAGATTTTTCTCGAGCAGAAGGATCAAGTTCTATTTGCCAATAACCTGCCTTCATGTCAAGGGTGCTATAAACGCTTGTTCCGCTTAAAGAATCTAAAGTATCGGCAATCAGAGGCAAGGGAAAACTATCTTTCTTCGTTACCTTGTTCAACTTACGATAATCAACACAAAATCTCATAGAACCATCTTTTTTTCTTAACTAAAACAACAGGCGAAGACCAAGCACTAACTGACTCTTGAATAATTCCACGTTCGAGCATATTGTTCACTTGTCTATCAATCTCTTACTTACCTTCAGGCGAAGTGCGATAAGGCATTTGTTTAATCGGGGTGGCATCACCCGTATCGATCACATGTTGAACTAACGACGTTCTACCTAACTCAGAATCAGACAGGGCAAACACGTCACGGTATTTCACAAACAAATCACGAAACTTAACTTTGTCACCAATTGACAAAATACTATCGGACAAATCAGGCAATTGAGAATAATCGTGCTTTTCCAGCTGCTCATAATTGGACGGCTCTTCAATTTTCTCAGTCGCATTTAGCTCAAAGGTTGCTACATTTTGATCTACCTCCTCAAAATCAGCTAAACGAGTTCTGCGGTAAATTTTAACTGGCTGGAAGGAAGGATTAACCAAACTTATGGGGATCATACCGTCATCTGCAACACTGACAAGCTCAGAAGCTCCGAAAACAGAATAGCGATGGCATTAATGGGACTCTGGAATAATCATACCATTAATACCAACGGCGCTTGGTAAAGAATTGAGTTCCCCTGAAACCAAAATTTCTGACTGAGGTGGAATAACAAAAGTACAAGAGGCGTGGACCGAAGAAATAAAAGCTTTATCCGTCAAATCACTATCATCATTTAAGTGTTCACCCTTAAAAGGAAGCGGATCTGGTTCAGAAGGAAAATTCACCGATCCATTTTCAAAATCAACCATAAAACAAAATTCTTTAAGTAAATCTCTACCAAGGATAACATCATAAGACAAATTTTCAATCACGTGGGCTTCAAAAGGAAATTCATGAGAATCAGTAACAAATTTCATTGGTGACTTTCCCAGAATAGTTAAACAGGAACCATTGACGGTAGTCACACTCTCCGAATCAGGTCCATCTAGCCTAGGGTAAGCGTGACACAAATACTTCCGCCACACTTTAGCACTTACTGCTGTGACAGCAGCTCCTGAATCTATTAAACAATAAAAATTATGACCCTCTATACTAACAGGCAGAGTAGAGCTTCCAGCCACAAAAGGAAGAGAAATATTACTATCTGGTTTTTCTACTCCATTGTCAACGCAAGCTGAAATAGGCTTTGTACTAGAATACGCATATAAAGCGGTGTTACATTCTATCTCTGCTCCCGCTTCGCTGTGAAAATCGTTTAAAACACTCGGAACGGACGAACTCGCTGACCCCTGTGCACTATTTACTACACTATCACTTTTAGGCGAATTGTTATCAGATAAAAGCACTCCGCTATCAGTTATCTCGTAGTCGTCCTCGTCCTTGAATCTAAAGGTCACTAATAAGTTTTTTGCATGAGCTCTCCCTCTGTGCGTATTTACTGCGTATTTGCTTGAGCCCTAAATTCCAGCAGTTCTGTTTTGAATGATCGAGGAGGTTAATCTTTTTCTTCATCTTTGTCGTATTAGTTGGACGTAAGTGCAGGTTTTTAAGAGAGTCTCTTCTTTTCTTTGGATACAATTTTCAGTTACAATAAAGTTTAACGAAATCGTACATGCCAGGAATGGCGAGATCGATAAGGAAGGTTTTTTTGGGTTGTGAGTTAAACGGTAACTCACCTCTTAACTTTTCCCTTCCATTGAAATTATTTTCTGACGTTTTTAACCACCGAAGCAATGATTATTAACAGGAGTAACAGGCTTCGATAAACGCGGACTAAAATCGCCCCTTTAACCTTGCTTTTTAAGACACAGTGATACGATATGAGTTTTTCCAGGAAATATGCTTGGTGTATAGTACTATAGCATTCAAGGTAGATGCGATGACTTTTCGACATACTTACTATAGTTCTTCATTTTCATATGCCAAGAAAGGTTCGTGGGATCAGAGGTTGGGGTGAGGAGGGGGAAGGTAAGATAAATTCACAGCTAAAATCTATTGCTAATGGCGGTTTTTCACGTTATTCTTTCTTCAAAAAATACCACAGCAATGTAACTTCAAAAAGTCGTCATCAGCCACCAGCCTTCGTGTCTTCTGGAGTGGCGCACTTCGGATCTATAACTGCAACGGCTGCTGCATGCGTTGGTTTTTCACGTTCAATGATACCGAGTGTTCAGCTCCTCTGCCGATCGAGGGTATTGTCTACATGGCCACAGGTGCACACCCAAATGCAGTTAAAGACATGCACCGTGTTCGTCATATTGAGGGAGTCTGCAACGAGCACAGCGCTGGAAACGTAAGGATCGGTTTTCATGTCGGCAATTGCCCTGGAGTCAGTGGAGCTGATGCGTACACAGGTTGGAATTCAGTATCCCGGATTTACGTAGAAGAGGTTCCGGCACCGCAGTCCTAATTATTACAAAAGGCAGTCACCCCGAGTTATCCGAGGTTGTATTCGCCTGAAGTCAAATTATCTTCTTTAGCAATATTATTTTGTTCTGCTGTAAACTGACAGGTTGTAACCTCTGAAAGATTAATAAAAGCAGCATTTATCCCGACATTCTTTCGACTTCTTTATGAAGGTACATGGGACGATTCGCAACGACGACACAGCGTTGCAAGGTTGGAACAATGTTGCTACCTTTCGAAGCAATGTCACAACAATGTTGTTATATTGTGGTGCTAAAAATCGTGATTGCGAATACGCCCTTATGATATCACTGAAACATTGGATCAGGAAAATAGCCAGACACTGGGAGCAAGAAAAAACCATGTATCGACATGTAAATTAAAGTATGACCTTTTTATTGAGAACTTTTGCAAACAGCTATCTCATCACATCTCTAAATTTGTTATTTTTGCGGCCATTTTAAGATGCAATGTTGAACCACACGTAACTCCCGCTTGGGTTTCCTGCGGTCCAATTTTATTGTATCTGTGCAATGCAACCTGCTGGCCTAAAATAATTGTACTGTATTTCCCGCTACAGGTATCTAATTATTGTCTATATGATAGATATCGTATAAATTACTTTCACCATATACGTAGCGCGTGTTTGTAGTAATATTCAAAAAAGACGAAAATCAATAAGACTTGCGTGACTTGCGTTATTTTGCCAACCTCTACCTACCCCATCCCCATGTGTGACAGAGGTTGGATTCAACTACTCATCAATTTTCAAAATTCCTTAATCATTTTGTGACACTGGAGAGACGAAGGTTCGCACATTTGATGTGTAGTAATCCCTTGCGAAATGAATCCATATTTCTTGTAAAATTTAACAGCATTGAGCGATGAATAAACAACCATCGTGTCAACTTCACCAAGTTCTTTTGCTTTCTTCTCCAACTCTTTCAAATGCGTAGAGCCTACGCCTTTTACCCCGCAGTCAGGGTCAACAAACAGGCCTCTAATCTGCATGGTTTTTCCATCAGTCTCTTTTGCATCACGCGTCAGGTGACCAAACCCAAGAATTTTCCCTTCCCCACCTTCGGCGACTAGGATCTCATTTGCTTGTATAAAGGGCAGATATCGTGCTTTGTCTTGTCTTGCGACCCAAATTTCGACATCCTTTGCACTGAAGTGAGTAGAGCACTTTGATCTAATCGCCGCAACATGGATGTTGTAGATGTTTTCGGCGTCTGATTCGGTGGCTCTGCGAATTATGAACTGATCTGCCATGTTGCCCCATCTCGGTTAACCCTTATCACGGGGGTCGGCATTATATTCTACCCACCAAAACCTTCACCTTGTGACATGTTATACCAACGAAAGATGCCTACGATGTTTCTCGGGGATTCGCCTTTCTTTTGCTTTGAGCTTAATTATATTTGGGAGATCGCGTTCTCGCCAACAAAGGGTGAATATAACGAGTATAACTGTATTTTGGCAAATATTGTACATGAAGTTTTAAAACATGTTTCAGATATTTCATGGGGCTACGTGATACACATCTAGCCCCGAACGCTGTTGGTGGTTTTGGTGGTTTTTACAAATTTAGAATATAAAAATTTTGGAAGTCAATATATATAGACTGCCAGTAGAGGTTTGTTTCCTGCTTGGTTCTTAGCATTTCTGAAGCCGTCCGCGTAGCTGGCATTCGCCTGGTTCGTAAACAAGCCAACCTACGCGAATGCTTAACAAGGAAATTATGCCGAGTTATTTTGTTTGCTGGGATAAAAGTAGTATTTACTAACACTTTCAACAATTCGAATATTGGAAAAAAGAGATAAACAAAACTGCCAATATTACATTCACTTTTAATTTAAACCAGTAATTCAAGAACCGTTCAGTCACGTAGCCAAAGTCCAATGGGGACATTCCTGATCTAAATCAAGCAATTTCTTTTACATTCAACTACATAAAGTCTCTCAAATTTCATCTTTAAGCCACATGCTTTCGCTTTCAGGGCGGTTAGCCAATTCCCGTATATATATATATATATATATATATATATATCTATGTTTTAATGCATTCTACACTCTCATTATTGCATGCCAAAAGAACTGAGAGGCTGACTTCTATACATAGAGGAGCAACGGGTCTGTTTGTTGATCGACAGTAATGATAAAATTTCAGTTTTCATTTTTTTAAAATTAGCTGATCCGAGATTATATTTGCACAAAATATTTATGTATGGCTGAGGTTGACTAAGTGGGGAACAATGAGCTTTCCAATCCTTACTACTCAAGAACCCTGAAGAAAAAAAGAAGAATTTAATAATAAATGTCAAGTTTACACTTTCCGAGTTTGTAAAAAGCCCTTATTTGCCATATAGTAATTGATTTGGTCTTGTTTTTGCAATTGGAAACACGTTTAAATACTAATACAATGTTTAATTAAAAGCAATTTTCTTTGTCTATGTAACTACAATGTCTTCAGTTGCTTGATATAAAGGTACTTGTCCAGCGTACGTATTCACGTGAATTTTTTCCTCCTGATAACTAGAGGTTAATACTACAGTATAACTTGGTATGTGAAATTTTAGTGTTACGAACTTACCTTAGTGTTGGAGATATGGAAAGATATCTTAAAATGGACTATGACAAAATGGTATAAATTGCTCAAAGTAGTATTCTTTTAAAATTAACTCATGTTCCCCGGGGGTTACTGTAACAGGCTAAAAAAACGATAAATTTTTAAGCATATCAAACTCATTGCTCACAAATGAGGACATTTGCTCTTTAGTGATCATTTCATGGAGTGTATGCTACAGACCGTGCGCAAAGGTATTACGTTTCACCATCACAAAGAAACATTGGCGATCGACCGAAGCGAATGTCATGTCTTCCACTGCGTTTTGTGGAAGAATTCTGTCAGCTCCGTAAAAAAAAAATGGAGAAAGTGGAACGAAAAC